>NW_011888999.1:1331318-1347187 GCF_000151845.1 Pteropus vampyrus | reverse complement strand
ATTCCTCAAGGTTCCCAGAGAATGCAGAAAGAATAGATGGTTGTGATGGTTAATTTTACATGTAAGCTTGACTGAGCTAAGGGATGCCTAAATAGTTGGTAAAATAATTATTTCTGGGTATGTCTTTGAAGGCGCTTCTGGAAGAGGTTCAGCATTTGACTGGGTAGACTGAGTAAAGAGTTCAGCCCTCACCAGTGAGGGCAGGCATCATCCAATCTGTTGGGGATCTGAATAGAACAGAAGGTGAAAGAAGGGCAAAATCTCTCTCTCCTTAAGTTAGACCACCCATCTTTTTCTGCCTTTGGGACATTGGAGCTCCTGATGCTCAAGACTTTGGCCTCAAACTGGGAGTTACCCCATCATCTCCCACAGCTCT
Organism: Pteropus vampyrus; assembly: GCF_000151845.1. Taxonomy (NCBI): domain Eukaryota; kingdom Metazoa; phylum Chordata; class Mammalia; order Chiroptera; family Pteropodidae; genus Pteropus; species Pteropus vampyrus. The sequence continues at coordinate 1,346,811 of NW_011888999.1, read as the reverse complement.
CAGGCTTTTGGGTGCATACTGGATTATACCACTGGTTTTCTTGGTTCTGAAACTTGTGGATAGCAGATTGTAGAACTTCTTGTCCTCTATTACCAAGTGAGTCAATTCTGTATTAAGTTCCATATATAATCTAATGGTTCTGTTTCTATGAAGAACCTTAACTAATACAATAATAGTACAGATGATGGGACATTATCAGAAGAATATTGAAGAATATGCCCTCCACTCAGAAATTGAGTAAATGTAAAACTAACATACAAAACAGCCTCAGTTAATGATTAATGACAGCAAAAAGGATTAGTTTTCATTAGTTTCCATTAACATGGGGCTAACCTATATTTTTGGATAGAGTATAAACCTATATAAATTTATAAGCGGTTAAAATATACGCACATAACCACTGTGAGAACTTGAGAAAATTATTCACTCCCTCGAGCCTACTCAAGTGAGAAATGGGTATAAAAATATTTTCTTGGACTCCTTGTCTTTAGTAATCTTATTGCTGCCTCTTTCCTAAATACTCCTTTCCATCTGCTTTGTAACAATTTCTTATTTCTTATCACTTGGCTCAGCCAGCCTTCACAGTCTCCGATATTCCTGCACCTAGCTTAAGTGCTACTCCTGTTTGTCTTTGAAGAATTCTAGGCTTTCTTCTCCTAGAGATGATCATTTTGTTGTTTTGAAATGGGCTGTTTACTTGTCTCCTTCCCTCTCCAGACTATGATTTCCTGAGAGGTGAGAGAACTTAATCTCTGGATCCAGTACATTGGACATTGACCAGGGTAGTTTTAAATCAACTAAGGCTGAATAATTGCTTGAATGAATGAATTAGTTACACATAGAGGTCTTATGAAGATTTTACCAGGTAATACATATAAAAGTACTTAGAACAGTGGCTCAATGAATGTGATCAGTAAATAAAAGCTGACATGGAATGTAAACTTTTCCTTAAGCTCTTTATGTCTTTGATTACATGTGAGTAGACTCTTTATAAGTCCAAAGACATAGACATGCACCAAGCCTTGAAGCTCAAGTCTGGGAGAAAAGATTTTCTAAAGAAGGAACACGATTTGAAAACTTAATCCTTTGTAAATATTTATTTCATTGATTCCACCCCCCTTCTAAGACTTATAAACATGTCCAACAGAAGACTTGCACAAGAGAATCCTTTTATAAGACTCTTTGGAAATGGGTAAGATCTTTTGTTGCTGATTTTATATTTTTAAAAAAAAATAGACATGAAAAGTACCCTCTATCTCAGAACACTCCTTAGCGAGATGAATGTCTTTCACAGGTTAATTCTATTTATATCAGGAAGAGATACTTTAAATGGCTTCTTCCCGGGGAATAAAAGAAATCAAGAGAACTCCATAAAAACCTAATATAGACTATCCCCCTATTCCAGGAAACTTATTCAGAAGTTGTCTTCCAAACTCTGATTTAATGTTTTGTACTTGGGTTCATTTTTATTTTGATCTAACTCCACTAGAATGATAACGTGTTTGATAATCTAACTAGTAATTTTTGTACCACTATACTCTCTCTGATTGGCCTCCTTGGGCTCCATGTGCTGCAGATGACAGGTGAATGGTGCCTCATCCTGTGTTATATCATGACTGCTGCTATGCAGCACTGCCCAGGCCTCAGTCTCTCGAGAAGCCCACTAAACTTGGGGAGGGGGGATTGAAATCCAACATTACAGGTGATAAGTGATTAGTAGAAAATGGAAATACTCTCCTTTATCTCAGAAGTTAAGAGATTAGTAATTGGCCCTCAGAGAAACAATCCAGCCTGTACATATTTGAGTTGGTGATTTTAAAAATTTTAGTGCTTTTTTTCATTTTTTAAATAAGATATAATTTATATGCAGAACTAATTATTTTCTTTTTAATAGAATTCTCTAAGTTTCAAAAAATGTTGCCGATCGTATAACCACTACCACAATCAAGATGTGGAACAGCTCTCTCATTCCCCAAAGTTTCCTGGTGCCCTTTTGCAGGCATCTCCTTCTTTCACCCCAGACTCTGGCAACTGTAGATCTGTTTTTTCTCTTGACAGTACTGACTTTGAAAAAAATGCAATAAAAATGTAAGCATGTAGAATGTTGCATTTTCGAACTGGCTTCTTTTTGCATATTATTTCAGATTCATCCATGTTGTTACCTGTACCCATAATTTATATCTTTTTATTACTGAGTAGTATTCCATTATATGTTTGCACCACAGTTTGTTTATCCATTCCCCAGATCAGTGACATTTAATTGCCAGTTTGGCAATTAAAAATAAAGCAGTTTTCAGCATTCACCTACAGGTTTTTGTGTAAACACAGTTTTCATTTCTCTTGGGGAAATATCTAAGAGTGGAATTGCTGAAACATATAATAAGTGTCTGTTTAATTTGATAAGAAGCTGCCAAATTGTCTCCCCAAGTGGTGGTGCCATTCTGCATTCCCACCAACCATGTGCTACTAGATACTCTACATTGCTTATCACTTTCACACAGCGTCATTTTCTTTTAAAATTATAGTTGTTTTAATATGTGTTAGGCAGTTTCTGATTGTAGTTTTATTTTGCAGTTTTCTAATGGCTAAGGATGTTGAACATCTTTTCATGATCTTTAATTTTTTATTTTGGAATTATTTAAGACTTAAGGAAAACATAAATATCATGCAAACATCATACATAGAATCGACATGCTGCAATTAATATTTTACCACAGATACTTTATCATGTTATCTCTCGCTATATAATATTACACATTTATAGTCACACTATAAATGATATGATTTTATATGATATGATATTTATGATATATTTACATAATATTTTTTCTAAATGTTTTTAGAGCAACTTATATACATAATGTTCCTTTATTGTTGAATTCTTTAGTGTATATGTTTCTTAAAAACAAGAATATTCTCTTAGATAACCATAGAATAATCATCAAATCATGAAATTAAAATTACTGTCAAAGATTTTATTCAAATTTCAGCAATTATTCGAATAGCATCTTGTGTATATGTGTGTGTGTACACATTTCTTTCCCTTGTTTTAGATCTAATCTAGGATTGTACAGTGTAATTAATTCTCATATATTTTTATTCTTTAATCTGAAATAATTTTTTTGGTCTTTTTTGTTTTTTATTACTTTAAAAGATTTTAAGTGTACAGGGTACTTATTTTGTAGACCGACTCTTAGTGTGAATTTATCTGATGTTTCCTCATGATTAACTGTATCTTTTACACTAGGCAGGAATATTACAAAAATAATATTTTGTTATTCCCAATGCATTATAATATCAGGTACACTGTGTTGGTTTATGATTTCTGATAATATTAACATTGATCACTTATTTAATGTGGTATCTATAAGATTTCCCCATTGCAACTTTATATTTTTTTTTCTTTGAAGGTAATGCACACTTTAGAGGAGTCACTTTAATACTATCAATCTCCTGTTACTTTTCAAACTCTAATTCACTAATGTTAGCATCCAGCGATGATCTATGATGGAATCAGTGAATACTATGATGGCTGCTAATTGGTCACTTTCTAATTCCACATTCTTTCCTCAATTAGTAGTTGGCATTCTAATACAGAAAGAGTTTTTGCTTCTCTCTTACTTATTTATATATTCATTTATTTACATCAGTTTGTGCTCTTACATTTTTGTTTTATCCTATGGATTAAAATCTCAGACTTGGAATGCTCGAGCTGTCACAGATTTGGCCAGAGGGAGCTTTTTTAACCTGGTTCCTATTTCTTTTAGACATGTCTCCATAATTTTTTGAAACTTTTTTTTCCTCACAAAATGATCTAGACTCATCTTGTACTTTTTCTGCCTCAGTTCTGGAACAATATATTTCTCCAGAAGCCCAATTTTTGTTTTTAATTCATTATTTTTTAGTAGATATTTTAGATTAGAAACCGTGATTCAGTACCCGGTGGGCTTGTTGTTATTATATTATCCCTACCCCTAGTTTTTCTCAGCAAACAAAGGTAGAGCATATAAATACACACACACACACACACACACACACACACACACACACACATTTCTTTGTATCTATGTATCTACTTATCTATCTATTTTAAACATGTCTATGCTTATAAACATGGCTATGTTACCTCCACATAATTTATTCTATTTGAACCCCTTTGATGGTGTAACTCCTTTCCCCAATAGTTAGGAGCCTACAATTATACTTACTATAAGATAACTATTTATTTTCTAAGTCCTGAATACACAAGAAGTAGTTTCAGAATTTTCTATACATACATTAAGGAAAACAACTCCACTAACAAGAGTTTACTATTTATTTCTAGTTCTTTTTGCCTTTGTTCTGAGGTTATAATGTCAAAATACTGGGTCTGAAAACGTAATTGTTTTTCTTTTCTTTTCTTTTCTTTTTTTACCCCTTTTTATTTGGTTCTTAATGTCAAGTCAATTAGGTTCAATTGTTTATGTTCATATTCTATTTTAAGATTTCTCACATCTTTGTTTATTTGTTTGTTTGACTATGTAAAACTTTAGCATTATTTCAAAAGTCAGAACTATACAGTGAGGTATATTCAGACATGTCACTCTCCTGCCATACATTTCTTATCCTTCTTATCCAATTCCTAATGTCTCTGCTATAAGTAACCAACCTCATTAGTTTCTAGTTTATCCTTTCACTGTTTATTTTTTCAAAAATTAGCAGATTCACGAAGGGTCATTTTGACTGCATATTTACTATTTTCCATGTCTTCCTTCTCCAAAGACATGATTCTATAGAACTAGTACATTTTACTCATGTGCAAATTCACTGATTGATATCTATTGTCCTTGAGATATTATAAGTTCTTATTCAATATGGAATTAATACATAAAATAAGCAAGCTAAATTCATAATCTATATACATATATATCATCTTACATATATATTTATATATTTATAATTATATCTCCTTAAAACCTGCTAAGACCTCATCTACAATCTGAAATTGTCTCAGATTTATTCAAAACAGAAAATAATTCCTTCTTTAATAACGTGTCATAAAATTTATTTATAAATCTATAAAATCCTTTTTTAACAGATGTGGGCAGTTTGACTCTAAAGATTAATAAGTTCTTTAGTCGACAAAACTATGTAATGTCTTGGCTAGCATTATTAACAGTCACCGTTTGGACTCTACCTTTCTGATTCAACATCACACCAATGAGGACACCCCTATTTTTGCATAGATCATACTGCATTTCAATTACGTGACTTTATTTCCATCTCCTGTATTATTCTGTGAGCTACTAGATAGTCGAAACATTGTTCGTGTTTAATAACTTTTCAGATTGAAAGTGTTTCTGGAGCTCCTGAAAAGCTAAGGTGTACAAGAACTACTAAGTTTGTTATAGAATGTTCTAGAAACCACTGCTTTCCTGTTTATTATGTCATTTTATGTTAGATATGCTTGCTTTTCTTTTATTAATCTCTCTAAATACCATGGAAAAACTATTTACAGAGACTTCAGGAACTTTATAAAAATTCCATATGACTCTGAATTTGCTTCCTGAGTTTGATTACATGGGAATAACACCTTTATTCTCTCAGCAAACCACATTCATCTAACAAAACAATCAAAAGTGCTTTATTTTTTAGATTGTAGGAGAGAAGTTTGCCCTCTGTAATGTGTGTGTGTGTGTGTGTGTGTGTGTGTGTGTGTGTGTGTTCTCAAACTGACCATAAGATGTGGGTAATCAACCTTTGCATCTGATCTTTTACCTGCTGAGCAAAACTTAGGAACAGCTTGATGGATGCACTCACCAACTATATGCCCTCATTAATTATGTTAATTTTGAAGATTATGAGATGCCCCATGATATCAAGTAATTTATTAAGAGAAAATTCTGTGCATATTTTCTTGGTTAATTCTGAAATGAAGACCACATAGTATGGACCTCTTTCTTAGGATTGGGACAATGAAAAAAACAGATAAATAATTAGTAGATGGATGCAGTAAAAAGGGCACTAAAGTGTAAGTGAAAGGAATTTGTATTGCATTCTCAGACTTTGTGTTTACTTACTGGGTAACCTTAGCCAAATGCTCTAACTTATCCTATATCAGATTTCTCATCTCTAAATATAAAATTATCTATTTTTCCTTCCTTTCATCGTTAATGTAAGTTTCAAAGTAAGTAATGTCCAACAATTTATTCATTCATTCATTCATTCATTCATTTAATTAATTTATTGAGCATCTGCTAAGTTTAGAGCTACTAAAATTCATAAAAAATTCCAGGTGGGGAGAAAAATTCAAGTTCTATTAATGAAATAGAAGTTTGGACAATTCTGTGTGTAAAAGCATTCTTTTACGATAATTGACAAGGAAATACAAGTTGTTTCTTTTTCTCTTAGGGAACAGCATCACCATTCATTCAATCCTACAAACTGGAAATTCGGGTGTCATCTGACTCTCTTCCTTTCCTTATATTCATTGACACCATCAAATAAAGAAGTCCTGTTGATTATTCCTCTTTAATACTTAAAAAATGTTTCCATTTACTTTTGTCCTACTTCTATACTACTGGCGCTCTTTCATCTAAATTCATAAAATCCTGCTCACTGAACGATCTGCTTTCTATCTTTTCCCATTATTCCATTCTTCTTGTGGAAACTGGATGATCTTTCTAAAAACAAATATGTTTTTGTAATTTCTTTGCGAAAATCTCTTAAGAGCTTTATTTAGTCATTAGAATAAAATCTAAGTTTTTAACAGGGATTAAAATCTTTTTCATATCTGTTTCTATCCACTGTCAAAACACCCACTAATTTCCTCACTTATTTTCATGCTGCATCCCCTAAATAGTATGTAAACTCCCTGAGGGATTATGTCTGCTTATTTTATTGTCATATACCTAGCAACCAGCCTGGTTTTTGTTCTATGGTAGGTGTTCAATAAACCCTTGTTGTATGTATGCGTTTCTTTCCAATTTTTGATAGAACTATGTTGAATTAAAGTGATTTCCTTTTCTATCTCTGCTGATGCTTGGGATTCAGCCCATGGAAAGAATAATATGGCTTAGTAAAATGTTACTTTAAATTACCTGATACTTTAAGGTTCATAATCTGTATATTGCTATCACACCAATAGAAAAGCAGACATGTTTTATATGTTTTACATATCTCACATGATAGTGTGGAGCTTAAAGAAGATTTATTTGCAAAAGTGCAATAAAATCTAAGTGTTCTAAAATGTTAAGGCATTGTTAAATTATTAGTATTAATTATTATTATTTACTTTACTCATGTGAATATATGTTAGAAATATGACCAAATGTGACCCATAGAGTTTGTTCATCTAGTTATCACTGTTGATTTTAAACTGCTATTTGTCAGTACTGTCTCTTTGTTCTTATGATGTGGATTTCCTGATACTACTCGAATATGCATAAAAATATGCATTGCTAATCTAAACAAGGATATGACAAGTCAGGACATCCCATAACTTTATTGATTCTTTTAAGTTGTTACTGTGTGACATGTTTTGCAAATCTATAGTACCTATCACCACATGCTAAGCCAGCTGCCTTGCACCAATAAAGATCAAGTTAAAAAATTAAGCAAAATGATAAAACTTATAAAATATATAAGAAAATATTATTAAACTGTTATTGTGCTGTCATTAAATGAGCTCTGCAGCTTTTTCAATGTTTAGAACTATCTGGCACTCAGTGATTTCAAATCATTCCAAATGTTTAAGCATTTCTTTTTCTAAAAGGGCAATACATATAGGAGATATTTAATATTCTTCTTTATTTTTTTCTACTTTTTAAAGTCAGTGCCTCTTAGGATCTTTTCTTGAACTTGGAACTCTTCCTCTTTTATCCTTGCTGCTTAAGACTCTTAAGAACCTTTCTCTGTTATTTCATTTAATATACTCTTGTGCATTTTGTTATTATAAAATGCTACATTTACTGAAATTATTTATTTAGTTGCCAGACTTTACCACTAGAATGTGAATTTCTTGAGGGTAGACAATGTATTTTTGTTTTCCAGTTTTGTTTATCCATGAATAATAAATTTGAGATGTTGATCAATGGAAGTCATTGTGATATTTGGGGAGGCAAAGTAATAAAGAAGATTATTGTTAGAGGGACCCAATAAAATCAAAACAGAACATCACATATCTACTTCATATCAATATAAATTGGCAGATAAATGATAAATAGATTAAAAAACAGACTCAACCTAGAGTTAATTATCTTTCCAAGTTGATGCTTATACTTTGAAGAAGATATTTACATTTCTGTGATATATAGCTTTTTCTGTCAATAAAATATCAGTAAAAAAACCAGTTTTTTTTTTTTTAATACATAATAAGTTCTCACTGGTTTTGTCTGTAAACTGAATTAAAGAGTGAAGCCAATGTTAGAAAATAGTTCAACACAATAATTTAACACAGAAAATAGAGAGATACTATACTGTGTTAGAAAAGTTATAGGCCGTAGTCTCACAGATCTAAACTATAGCTGTAAAATGAGATACCTGGTTTCAAATTATGATTCTTCCACTCGCTACCTGTGTAATGTGGGGCCAATAAATTAATTTTAATCTCTCTGAGGGAATAATGATGATAATTTTCAGACCAGTTTGCAGACAAGAATAAATAACAAGAAGGAAAATATATGGCATTCATTATGCTCCTATTGGAGCCTGTGCAATGTTTCTTACATACATGATTCAATTTCGTCTTCACAAGAGCCACATGAATTTGGTGTTATTCACATTTAAAGGTAAATAAACAGAAATCAGAATAGTTAAGTGACTTACCCAGATGTGAATAGCAAGTAAGTTGCACAGTCAGGATGAGAGCTTAGGGCTATGTGACTTTAAAATCAGTAGTTCTGACCAACATTTAATGTGGGTGAACTGTATTATAGACTCTCAGTAAATGATGGCCAATGTTATTATTATACATTTCCAGCTTCTGAGCAAGAAATTGGCACCATCTGTCTTTCCTATAAGCTATAAACCATTACTTAATAGCTTTTGAGTAAAAATCTACCATCTTATATGAAATTTCAGCATCAATTTATGAAATTCATAGATGAAGAATAATATCATAATAAAAGCATTGGACTGAAATCAGAGGTTATAGGGTTATAATCCTTGACAAGTCCATTGACTCAAAGCCTAAAAACTCAAAGCAGAAAACACCTTGTACTGAGATTTATAGTTTACTGATTTGAGGCTATCCATGTTTGGATGTTTCATGGTACAAAACCATCTGTCCTTCCTTTCAACCACATTTTGCATGATAAAACATGAGCCATTTTTGTTTACAGCATTCAGAGATCTGATCGTATCTGCCTGATTTTTCAAGGTGAATGACCTTGAAATTGATCAATGTCCAATGAGTTATTAAAAATTGAGCAATGATTAGTGGCAGCAAGAGCTAATATAATTTGTACTCAAGATATATGAATTATAAACACAATTGTATTGACTGGAAACAACTCCCTAAGTCCCTGGGAGGATGCTTAAAAGATATGATTTAGGATAAGGTTAAGTCTCTAAATTTTGCAACCATATGAATTTTAGGGCTTCAGAGACATTCTGGAGCACATTTGAGAAGTTTGTATTTTTTGCACTTGAGTAATTCAGAAACTCTAAAATCAGTTATGAAACCCAAGATTAGCAGAAATTTCAAATAAATTATATCATGGTTTGTCATTATTTAATGATTAAATTAAACTCTAGAAGCATGGATAAACACCATGCGCACTAGGCTATGAGAGAGGAGCTAAGAGTTTAATTTTGTGATCTACCAATTAATACATGACTTTGGGAAAGTGATTTTACTTTCTAGATACTTCAATCCTTTCTGAAAAAATGAGAACATTGTTGGGTAATCTTTAAGATCTTTTTTCAGTAGAGAAATCTGAAATTCTCAACTCTAGTAGGAATGCTGGAGAGGAACTTAAACCTCTTGTTTCCAGAAAATATACATTCTGTGGTGTCCAGTATAGGTTTGGGCTCAGTGTTAAGTACACCTTCTAAATGAGGAAAACTTAAAGAAAACTTAGGAACGACTTACAGTTAAATTGTTTAGCCAAACATATAATGAAAACTGAAGTGAATAAATGAATAGTGAATAAAGTCATTTAATTATATCACACTCTTGCTCAGGCTGGATATTCCCAAAACAATCATTCGAAAGAGAAAAACAATCAGAAATCTCCATATTTCACTCTTAATCTGTGACAGCAACCATGTAAGGTAGGTTTTGTTAATTCACTTTATAAAAGAGGAAACCAGTGGTCAGAGGTTCATTTATATTTAGGCAATGTTGAGTAAAAGACTGTCTTCTTAAACCAACTCTAGTACTTTTCTCCAGTATGCAGTACTATACCTCTACCTGCTATTTCTATTATCTTCTAAATATTAAAATAGCTTCTTAGCATATTCTAAACACTTTCAGAATTAAAATAGTTATTAATTCACTGAAGTACACAGATAAATTCCTTACAATTACTTTATAATCTAAGGAGAATCTTAACAAAAGAACATTTCCCACATCTATTTCTCTGACTGATATTCAATGAGGAGACAATAAATAAATCAGAGAAAATTATAAAGGTGAACTTTGAGGATTAAGACAGAAAATATGGTTTCTTTATCTAGAAGAAAAAAATCTGAAACCCATAAAAAATTAGTCTGCAACCTCAATCTTTGGCATATGGCAAAATTGACCACAGTTCTTTGTGCTATCTAAGCTTGGCCAAACTTCCAAAGATATCCTTCTTAGATTCCAAAATAGTTTATTAAAAAGGGTAAAGTTCTTGGAGTTAGATGAATTAGAGTTTAAATCTTTGGCACAATAGTTGTAATTAAGCATCAGTAAACTCTGAGTTCTGGCTCCATTACGTACTCACTTGATGGTCTTGGATGTATCACTTAACTTCTTATTCGTAAAATCTAGAGAAAAAATATCTCCATCAAAATGGATATTGGGGGCATTAAATAAGGGAAAGTCTTTGGTTATACTATCTAAAATATTTAATCTCACTGAAGCTGAGCTTTTCCATCTATAAAATAAGAGTGATTACTATGTAATGGGCAATAGTAAAGGTTAAAATGATAATAAATATAGGCCATCTAACACATAGAAGACTCCAATTACAGTATTATGATCATATTCTCAATTGCCAGTTCCTAACCAGGGATGTGTATGAAAAAATCACCCATAGCAAAGGAGCACTTGCCTAGCTGATAGCCTGATTTACAGTTGCAAAAATCTCTGTGAAAGTGTTTCAGAATATGTGTATGTATGTGTGTGTATGTGTATGTGTGTATGTATGTGTGTACATATATATATATATATGTATCATATATATTTTAAAGCTAAACGGTAATTAATATTGCAGCTTTAATAAAGGCAAGCAGTGGTCTAATTATCTGAGTCATATCTTTTCTCTTTTCTTTCTCCTAATTTCTATTATTTAATAAAAAGAATAATTAGATTTATTTGGAATTTGGAGAACCCTTTCATTTTATATGCATAGATCTATTAAGAAAATTTTTATTTTATTTTTTTAAACTATTTTTTCTGTTGTAATTATTCTGGTTTCTATCTAAGGAATAAAAACAAATCCTATGTTGGATTTCTATTTTCAATTTTTTATTGTTCTCTTATTATTTTCCCATTTTCAATGTTCATAATAAACCCAGAAACATGAAATGTGTCCTCCATATTCTGATTCAGTTTCCTTTAACATAGATTTTAATTTTGATATTTGATTTTGAATTTAAAAAATTTTTTTCACTCATCCCTTTCATTTCTCCTTCATCTTCCCTCTTCCTTTAAGTTGCTAACTCTTTTTCTCAGCCTCTTATTTGCTTATGAATTTCTACATGTTTTCTAATTGTGATAAATAATTTTCAATAATTTGTTGTTTTTATCTGAGCCTTAGGATAATATTTGCTTTTTCTTTATTCCCCATTTTTTCCCATTAGTTATATATTATTCAAGAGCAAACAGGTATGGACAGTCCCAAGTAGATATCCCTATAGACCTAAGTTTGGCAAAACATGAACCTTGCAAATTGTCCTTGCCTCCATGCTTGTGTTAATTAAATCTCATTTTCAGTGTACAGATGAATGAAAGACTAATATAGAGAGCTTCTAGCCCAGGTTTAATGTCTTCTATATAGAAGAGCTTTAAGTAGTCAAATAGTGTTAGTTGAAATTAATAATTAACAATAACCTCTAGTGTAATACTGCTAACATTTACTGTTAATCTGAGATTTGTTTACTAAGTTGAAGGCAGAGATATGGAAAAGATTTTATAATCAGTTATTTCTTTGAGAGGCAGATCTGGAATAGCAACTGTTTTACAAATGTATAAACAGTAAAAATTGGACTTCTAATTCTACTTTTTGTTGCTTTTAAGAAAGTTATACTTGTTTTCCTCTGTGATTATTATTATGTAGATTGTCCTTCAAAAATAATGTATATAATGTTGACACAACTTATGTAAAGTTGTTTTCCCTCAAGTAGAACACTGTACTATATATTTAAGAGATAATATCAATTGAAATGTACACAAATTAATTGGCTATGGCTTTTGCCCTCATGGTTCAGTTGCAGACACAGATGAGACATAGCTCTTGATTATGCTTAAATTTCTACAATTAGTGCATCTTAAACTATGCTGCCTTTCCCCCCAGCCCCTTAAGAGAGATGCTTGACAAAAAACTCTTGATATCAAATTTATACTTATATCCTACCTTTCCAATCCTTTATGCTCTCTTGTGCAAAAGAAGATACAGAGATAGGATTTTCAAAATCATCTAAAGGTTGGTTTCGATAGTCCTCAGTACCTAATCCATTTCACAAAATACTCATCATTTTGTCAATTAGAACTTAATCAATCACAATCTTGAGAAATGGCTATTTTTCTTAGTTACTTAAAGAGTCTAGCAAATCTCTAAATTATAAGGAGTGTGATATAGTAGAAAGAATTCAGACTTTAGAACAAATCAGACCATCTAAAAATAAGTTCAAATAACACATGCTCTTCATTAGCTCTGAAGTCTTAGTCAAATCGTGGAATATCTCTGAGACTCAGTTACTCTGTCTTCTAGAAGGAGGAGAAAAAGAGGGAAAGAAAACAGAGAAAAAAGAAGAGAAGGAGGACAAGGTAGGAGGGAGGGAGAAAGAAATAATTCATATTTCAGGATAGTAATCATTAGAAATTGTATGTGTAAAGAGACAAGCACATAGTAGGCCTTTAATTAAAGCTATTGTTAGTGTTTCAAAGCAGTTTATACACATGTGCGCGCGCGCGCGCACACACACACACACACACACACACACGCACAATCTTTCTCCATGATTCCCAAGGCCATATAGTGTAGCAGCTCAGACCCTAGGAACTGCTACCTATTTTTTCATGCAAGATACTCGACTTTTCTGCCTCAGTAATCTCTTCTGTAAAATAAGGTAAACAACAATAACTATCTCATTATGTCAGGAAGATTGTTAGTTAATTTTGTAAAACACATAGTAGGATTTATTTAAATGTTTACTCTTATATCCTAACAATGAGAAATGCCTTTTTATATCAGGCAGAGATTAAAAATGCCAGATCAAAAGAAATAGATCATTGATTCTTTATCCTGTAAAACTAATATTTTCCACTTAGGTAGAATTTTTCAAATTATAAAACACTAGCAGAAAAGATTAAAAGTGTGCAGTTCAATGTGAGAGTTTTGGAATTTTGTCTAAGTTCTGTCACTTACTAACTGTATAACATTAAGCAAGTCTCAACCTTAGACTTAGTTTCTATCTCCAAAAATGGTCTTAGTGACAGTACTCACTTCATATAACTTCTGGGAAAATTCAACTATACAACAAAATTAATCTGGTATGGACAATACTGATCCTTTGAAGTTCATAACAAGAGTCATAATACAAACAGTATCAAGAATGACATTTAAATGGAATATTACTCATCCATAAAAAAAGATGAAATACTGCCATTTGCAACAACATGGATGGATCTCGAGATAATCATGCCAAGCAAAATAAGTCAGACAGAAAAAATTGAGAACCATATGATTTCAATCATATGTGGGATATAAAACTGAAAGCAGCAAACAAACAAGACAAACAAAAACTTATAGACACCGACAATAGTTTAGTGGTTACCAGAGGGAAAGGGAGAGGGGGAGGGAAGTAGAGAAGGGAAATGGGGATCAAATATATGATGACAGAAGGAGACTTGACTTTGTTGGTGAACACACAATGCAATATACATATGACATATTATTAAATTGTACACTCGAAACCTATATAATTTTATTAACCAATGTCACCCAAATAAATTTAATAAAAAAAGAGAAAGTAGAAGTATATCTTGAAATTATCAGAGAATGAAACTCTTCTTTATTGCATTTTAAGACTCTCTCTATTACTTCTTATATTTAATAAAAATAAATATAGTTCAACCTGAGAAGTTGTTTTAAGAACTGAAATGAACCAAAGCTGCATAGAACAGCCAGAAAAACACAAACAACTTATCATTGTTAGAATCATTCTAATGATATTTTAAAATAGAATTAATCTTAGGTGGAAATTTTATAAGGCATTACACATGATATTTGTCCTTTAATTTTCTCAACAGTAATAAAAAGTAGCCATGACTGTCCTCATTTGTGATGTTTCCCCATTATAAAGATGAGGAAACTGAGTCTCAGAAAGCTTAGGTAACTCGCCCCTAGTCACATGGCTAGCCATCAGGTCAGATCCACCTTGCTACAAATAACAGACTGTTTCCAATGCTGGTGCAAGATTAAAAGTAAATCTAATATTCCCCTTTCTAGGTTTAGCTATAAATCACTTAGAAATGGTTGCTAAGTGTTTTTTTTTATTTTCTCCCCCCAAAAGTATTCTAAGGGATAGAATGGTTTGAAATCCCTTTGTCACTTAACATTTCAAATATATTAACAGATGGCTTCTCCCAGCTCTAGGCAGATGATGGTTCAAAAATAAGTGGTGGGAGATTTCTTGGGAACGCTCAGGGACAAGAAAGACAGCTGTCGTGGAATATCTTAATTACAGCATTTACGAAGTTCTAATTAATGTAATGGTACTTTTATGATTATATTAATGTTATGACCATCAGGGCATTTGTTGCTGAACTCATTTGGCGGGATAATTTGGAAGACATTGTATATTTTAAGGCTAACAACTGTTATATGAGCTTGAAGATCTCTTGCTTTACAGTATTAATAAAAAAAATATGTTATACCTGAGTATATAACTGAAAATGTTTTTTAATGAATTTTGTTGAAAATATGAATGCAAAAGGATAGAGATTTATATATTACACAATAAAAACTATAATACAACAAACCGGAGAAAGAATAGTGCCTTAAGAGTTCAGGTGCTTATGCCATATACTGGTTGTGTGGCCCTGAGCAAGTCATTTCATCTTTCTTTTTTTCAGTTATAT
>NW_011888999.1:1324687-1330623 GCF_000151845.1 Pteropus vampyrus | reverse complement strand
TTTTACCTATTGCTATGAAACGTTTTATTTTATTCAAATTTTCAAGTCGGAAAAAGTAATAAAGATCTCAATTTTAAACATGGAGGTATGATAAAGTTTCAGTTGAAAATAATGATCATTTATGCAATTATTTTTATCTTATCTCTTCCAATAGATAAGTTTCATGAGGGGAGATCCATACTTATATTACTGAATAAGTGTTAAAAAAATGAAGAAAGAAATTCCACTTTGGGTTCTATCTTACAATTGATTTAATCATTATAGCACACTACACAGGGCAATATGAGTTTATTGATAAAACATTTCAACAGAATGTACCATTAATTTCAGGATGAAAATTAGTCCTTTTTTATTTTTAACTGAATACATTCACCTACTATTTTGATAAGCCCTGCTAATGTAGCCCCTCCCCCATTGTTTTCTATAATATCATCTTATTTTATTTTCTCCACAGACATACTGAAATATAAAATTATTTTTGTTTTCTTATAGTATCTATTTCCCCATTGGTACACTTGAGGCTATGAGCTTTGTCTTCCTTGTTTAGTATTATCTCCTAATTACTTAACTAGGTGCCTGGTGGCCACATGGGAGATCAGGAGGCAACCAATAAATATCTGCATGACTAAGTCTCAGGCAATTTACTTTGCCTACTGCCATGACCTAGTAGTTTTTGGACTAACCTGCTAGGACAAAATAAATGATTACATAATTTAGCAAAAGAAAATATCACTGATAAAAGAGCTGTTTTGTTATGAAAGTGCTGTATTTGTTGTATAGATATACCAACTGACCAGAATGATTTTTACAAACTTAATTTTTTTAATGCTCTTGGATTACAACATGCAATGAATTAAGACAGACTGAAGATATGCTTATAGAACAAAATAAGATTGTTCTTACAGAATTAACATCATAAGTCAAAAACTTAAAAAAGAAAATGAAATTCAATTAGAATTCAATTTCATTTTTTTTCCCAGTAAGCATTAATTAAGCATCTACATATGCCAGGTAGGCAAAGAATAGAACACAATTCTGACCTTTAGGGAAATCAATGTCTAGCAGCTTTCTATAATTCAGGATGGGAAATTATATGCTTAAATTATACATAGAGTGGGAAAATATGGAGGTGGGAAAAGAGCATTCAGGAAGATTCATGAAGTAGATAACATTTGAACTGAGCTAGAAGGATGTAAAGGAATCGGTGAGGATAAACTGGGCATTGGAGTGGTTTTGGGCAGGGATTTCTTGCCAAGGTTAACACCATATGCAAAGGCATAAAGCTATGAAAGACCCTGACCAGTTAAGGAAACTAAACATTGTAGCTTAAGTAGTTGAGCTAAAGAGCTACTGGAAAATGGTAGAAAATGAGAATGGGACGTTAGGGGATGACTGCCGAAAGGCTTTGAATCTCATTCTAATGAAATAAGCCTTATGACGATGAGAAATAATTAAAGAATTTGAAGCAGGAAAGTTTTATGATTGGATTTTGTTTTATTGTTGTTATTTTGAGGAAAATCAATCTGCTGTTAAAAACAGGTGTGAATGAGAAGCTCAAGACCAGTTAGAAATATATTGCAAAGTCCAGGGTAGAGAATGTGTTGGCAGGAGCTAAGGCACAGAGGGAAGGGCTATAAAAGGATTTATAAAATAAAGAAGTATGGTTGATAGGATGAGGTTACTGATAACATAGAAAATAATGTAAAAGAAGGACACAGCATTAAAGGCACCCCTAAAGGAGAAAGCTTCCCTTTTAGGTGGGAAATCATAAAAATTTACAAAGAGGACTTATTTGAGCCAGGCTGCAAAGGACGGATCAACAGGATTTTGTTATGCATTAATGGGGGGGAAATAGTGCTTTAAGTAGAACAACACTGCATGTGCAAAGACAGCAATTTTAAGGTGCAAATGTAGGAAAGAGTAATTTAGATCACTGTTTGGTCAACTCAGCCAAATGCGCCAATCAGTTTCCATTATGCAAAATGGGTTATGTTTTATTCATCTTGAATTTTCTATTAAACCAGTTGCCTATATTGATGAGTTACTATGATCTACTTGCTTTTGTCCAATAATATTTTATAATAAATGGGAAAATTAGGGCAGATCCTGTTGCTCCTTAGTATTTTAATTACTTAAATGTCAAATGTTGAAAAATGAGTATGCATTATAGGTGGTAACATACCACTGGTATCATTAAGTCAGCTTGCAACCTCATTTGTCTAACAGACATGGCCAAATTATTGGAGTACTGTATTCCGCAGAGCCAGGTGGCTTGAAGACAACTGAAGCTGAGAAACTTTGGCACTCATAGTACCTTTTTTTTTGTTTTAATATGTGCATTTTCTGAAAAGAGAAGACAGGTTTTGTACAGGTTAACCTCCATTTGACACTCCTAGATTCATCCTTTGTCCTCTCTGTCCTTGTCTTCCCTACTGTGTGTGTGAAGGGGCTAACCTCAAGAACTGTATCACCCATATCCTCCTGCTTTCTGGCTTATGATTAGATTCATTCAGTGGGACTCATCAGCAGGTCATCAAAGGGCAAGAAGAAACAGAGGTCACAGCATTCCTTTCCTCACTCCTTGTCAGAATCAGCATCACATTCTAGCAGTGGCTAGGTCACTCCATGACCACTGCTCTTATTGTCCATCTCCTGCTCTGTGATAATAGCCTTCAGTAAGCTCCAGAATCACTGTTTCCTTCCCTTTTTACCACCACATTGACTTCTGTAAACCTTTCACATCCATCTATAAAGTGTTGTTTCATTAAATTTTCTCCAAAGAAATTATTTTGCATGAAACTTTGTTTCCTCCTGGGACTAAGTCTCAAACTGCAATTGTCTTTTATTAAATTCCTTCTACGCTGTATCATGCTGACTCTTGCATGAAATATGTCGATCCTTATATTATCAAAGAGAGTGCAAGAAATTTGTTGCACATTTACCAATGTGGAAATATAAGCTTATACAGATCTTATCCAATGTCTAATAGAAAGGAAACGAGTAAGACACTTTACCACCCAGCATACAAACCCTATCTACTTTGTATATAGCTCATAAAATTACCCCTAAATACTTCATAAATTGATATTATAAATGCTATTGTTTTTAAAATGTAATTTCATATTGTTTATTGCTAGTATGCAGAAGTATAATTGCTATATAAATATATATAAAATTCTTGTATCTTACAACTCTGTAAAAACTTTTAGAAGCTTTTTCTGTAAATTTCATATGATTATCTACATAGATAATTATGTCATCTATTGTTAAAGATAATTTTACATTTTTCTTTATAATCTAGATGCTATTTATATTTATTTCCTTGCATATTAGTACTGGCTACCCTTTAGTACAAAGTTGAATGAATGGAAGTCATGAGGGCAAGCATCATTGATCTTGGGGGATGGGGTAACTGAGCCTTTGACCATTAAATATAATATTGGCTATAGACTTCTTTTATAAGGTTGAGGAAATTCCAGTCTATCCACAGTTTGATGAAGTTTTATCAAGAATGAATGATGGATTTTGCAAGTACTTTTTCTGCATTTATTTAGATGACCACATCATTTTTTCCTTACAGTTCTATTTTTTCTTGTATTTCAAAACTTTTATTAATTGCCTAATTTATCTCATTAACATATATGCAAAAATTCTAAATAACTTATTATTAGCCAATTTCATCAATAAATAAAAGAATAATGCCCAAAACTCTAATGAAGATTTTTCTTTTCCAGGAATACAAGATTAGTTAAAGAGTTGAAAATCAATTAATATAATTTACCACATTGTCAGAATAAAGGAGAAAAAAGTCCATGATCACCTCCATAGCTACAGGAAAAGGAGCTACTAAAATGTAATTCCTATTTATAAAAGAAACTATTAGGAAGCTAGGAATAGATGGAAATTTCTTATTTTTGTATAAAGTATCTAAAAGAAAATTTAACAGTAAATGTTATAGTTAAAAATAAACTAATAAAATGTTCTCCTTTGGCATAGGAACAAAATGTGGAAGCCTATTAATATAATATAGGATATCTAGCCAAGAATAAGGTAAAAATTAAATAACTAAAAGGCAAACTAATTAAAGAAAGAAAGAAAACTTTTACTCAAAAATGCCACTATTGTATGTATAGAAAACACATTATAATTTGTAGACAACCTTCTAATTAAGCGATTTAGAAAATTTTCTGTATATAAAGTTCTTATAACATATCAATTTCTATATGTAATCAACAATTAGAAAACAAAATGTGCAAAGCACAAGTTTTCATAATACAAAACATCGTATGTACAGAAATAAATCGAAAGAATGATGCATAAGATATTTTCAGAGAACTATAACCTATAATTGAGAAAAAATAGATAAAACCCAAAGGAAATGATATCCCATGTTCATGAATTGGCAGACACAATATTATAAGCATACCAATTCTTTCCAATTTATTTATATACTTGATAAATTCTAAATAAAATCCTAGCAGGAATTTGTGTGTGGAGGGGGCAGGGGGTAGGGTGGTATAGAAGCTAATTCTAAAATATATATAAAAATGCCAAGGGGAAAAACAAAACAAACACACAGTGTTACAGAACAAATTTGGGTGACTTTTAATATCAATTATCAAGATTTTTAAAAGTACAATAGATTAAAATTATACAGTATTGATTCAAATAAAAATGATAAAAAGAAAAGAGATTTTTGGAAATAAACACGTATATAGAAACACTTATTGTATGACAAAGGTGAACTGGAAAAGAAGAGGGGAAAAAGTAGTCTTTTAAATAAATGATAAAGGATCCAATGGATATCTACTTGGAAAGAAATGAAACGGTGCATACCATGCCTTATGCAAAAATATGTCCAAGTGTATTATAAACTTAAATGTGATAGATAACTGAGAGAATATCTTAATGAGCTTGGTGTAGTCAGCTAAATCTTAAATAAGACACATAATTAGCTATATAGAAAAGATTTATAAATTGGACTGTATTATAATTAAGAACTTCTTTTATCAAAATATTCCGTTAAGAGAAGAAAAGAAAATCACAGATTGGGATATGGTCTTTGCAATGTTTAATTCGTATTAAAAAATAAATAAATAAATAAAGAACTTACACAAATCAGTAAGAAAAAGACAGGTTGTATTAGTTTTCTTTTGTGACCATAACAACTTACCACATATTTAGTGGCTTAAAATAACATAACCTCATTTTCCTGCCGTTTTGCAAGTCAGAAATGTATCATAGATCTGACTGGATTGAAATTAGTGTTAGCAGGGCTACATTTCTTTCTATAGGTTCCAGGGGAGAATCCATTTCCTTGCTCATTCAGGTGTTGGTAGAATTCAGTTCCCTGCAGTTGTAAGGCTTACCTCTCTATATCAGTGCTGACTGACAACTGGGGACTGCCCTCAGCTCCTAGGGATATCTCTCCAGTTCTTTTAGGGATACATTTACATTTCGGAATCAGCAACAGGATGTCAAATTATTCTCACACTGTCATCATTTCAACCTATTTATCTGCCTTCCACTTCCACTTGTATTTCATGTGAAATTTTTTTCTTTTTTTTTTTTTTTTTAAGTGAGACAACCCTTGGTTGACCTCACAGATTGCAAGGACCTTGTCAGTTTACAATCCCTTATTTATTTATTTTTATACCTACAGCACCTGGTCTTCCTAGGTGGTCTCCCATCCAAGTACTAACCAGGTCTGACCCTGCTTAGCTTCCAAGATCAGAAGGGATTGGGCTTGTTCAGGGTTGCACGGCCGTAGACTCACATGAAATCTTACACTGGAGCCACCTAGTTAATCCAGGATAATTTTGCCATTTCATGATCCTTAACCTTAAGCATACCTACAAAGCTTTTTTTTTGCTATGTCAGGTAACATATTTACATACTTACAAGTTCTAAGATCAAGGTATGGCATTTTGGAGTTC
>NW_011888999.1:1302274-1324237 GCF_000151845.1 Pteropus vampyrus | reverse complement strand
CTCTACATTTATAATAATTTTTTGCATTAAATTATATTTTTAAAAGATTGAAAGGCTTAGATCCCTGGGAAGTGGTTGGGAAGACAACATCTAAAGATAGAAGCACAGTTTGGAGCTACTTCTTATAAACTTTAGTAATATTTAGATCTCTTTTAAAATGAAAATATTTTTCATAAATTCTTCATGTTCTGGGGAGTCCAGGACAAACATCTTTAGATGCAATGGCTGAGATATGTTGCAAAACAAAGAGACTAACAGAAAATGAGTTGAGAGGCAAAAAAGCCTTTGGATTGATGTTGGGGGGTGAGTAGGAGTTACAGATGAAGGTGAGTATAATTGAGCCAAGAGCATATGGGCAGATTCTTGTGCCTCTACCTAATTCGGTTACTCATTTTCATGTGTCTGGCAGGTGGAATATAAGTGGCTCAACTGCATTTATATTGCTAGGAATAAAGGGCACATTTTGAATTGGAATATAGTGTCTTGACTGCTCTTGTGCCATTTATGGGAATTTCAGTCTGGTGAACATTAGTTAAGAGCACAAGATAAAACCAATTATTATATTAACAAAATATTTGTTTAAACACAATAGTAAAATAGGTTTTGAAAGGTAAAAGCTAATTCCTTGTTTTATACTAGTATAATAATATAAAAAACCAGCATTTAATGTAGATTATTATGATCAGTCATAATATATATTTTTGTATTTATTCCCAATAATAGCCATACTAAATGCATATAATTATTTTTTATTTACCATCTATAAAGATATACTTTTCAAGTACTATCTTTCCTCAAAAGCCTACCCTACTGAAGTGAGATTGATAACTCTCTCTTCACCTCTACCATTTTCTTACTCCAATATTGCAGAGCTTATGTCCTTTATCCAATTTTATATCTACCCTATCTTTAGACTATAAATGACTTTAGCAAGGGCCTCTATGTTGATCTATCTCCCAGGTAGAGGTTCTCAATAAATGTTTTTTGAAAAAACAAAAAAGAGATAAACATTGGAAGTAAGAGAAGCCAACTTCCCCAAGGGCAGAAATCACCCATATCAAATTTGAACCCAGCTCTTTCTGATTCTAATTCCAAGCTTTTCTATTAAATCACATTAAATTAACATCAAGCTTCAATGCATTTGTCAATTTCTGATATTGAAAATTGAAACCCCTCCTATCCTTAGTACTTTTCTCTCACATCCACATTTGGATTTGCAGTGGGCTTTCAGATGCCAGGCAAGGTTTCTGCTGCCCAAGAAATAATGCACAGTTTCATATAGTTTAGGAGAAAGAACTGCATTTGAAGCGATTTGCATAAAATTGTGCCCATTTCTACAGAATAGGCTCTGGTCAGCAGAGCACACATCAATCTGTTTGCTTCTAAATTTAAATTTTTATAAGTCATTACATACTTCATAATCACATTGATGTAACTGAATTGAATTTGCAGAGATTATTCTGTGTGAGAAGGGACTTTCAAGCTATTTAAACTGCTGCTATTTAATAGATAAGGCCTCTCAAGTCTGACCTCTGTTTATATTAAATGTGTGGCCTAATTTTCATTTCTCTCTGGAATCTCATTTTGTCAGATGAGGTCTCAGAAGCTTTTACACCTGGCATTTTCATATTGGCCAATGCAGAGAGAAGAGTAAAGAAAGACATGCATTCAGATGTGTTGGAAGGGGGCATGATTTTTAATTGTTCCATCATGTAGACTTTGGGGTCAGTTATTCTTGGTTTTGGATATTGGGTTCTCACACATAATAACTGTTTGTCTTCAGGCAAGTTGTTGAGCCTCTCTAAGCTTTAATTTGCCTATATGTGTTATGTAGATACTATTAGTATCTACCTCACATAATGCTTGTAAAAATTAAATGTAAGCACCGAAACCAATGACTATTAAATGGTAAGCACTCTATGTTACCCACTGTTGTCATTATACGGCTGATAGAAATTTTGATTATTAGTTCTATATACTACAAAAACAAGCATAAACTCAGCTGGGTTACAAGGTAAATTAGGAAAGATCCAGGCAAATTGATGAACATTCAGTTTCAGCCACAATTATTGACATTTTCCTAGCACATTACAATTTTTAAAACACTTTGACTTATTTCATTGGATATCTCAAAGCAATCTTTGCTCAAAAATATGTGATACTGTTCTTCCAATTAAACAGATGAGGAAACTAAGACTCTGGGAGGTTAAATGAATTCTCTAGAGTAGGTGGTAAAGTGGGAACAAAACTTGAGTGTTCTAAATCTTAGGCAAGTTATATTATTGTAAATGAGCTTTGCTCTACTAGCCCTTTGAATAAGTCAATGCACCAGAAGTGAAGGAGTCATATCAGTTGTAGAGATATGACTCCAGTGACTGACCAGAAGTGAAATTTGGGAGGAATGACTCTGGAGATGTATCAAGTATGACACAAGAAAGGCAGCCCTTGATATACTTTTCATACTCATAAGTAATTCTTTATAGAATAATTCATAACACCTTCTTTAATTGATTCTGTATTTCAGTGCAAAATTATTAAAGTACTACTATGTGCCAGACACGGCATTACTAAATGCTGCAAGGAAGTATAAAATAAATTTAACATACATCTTTATCTTCAGCAGCAATATCTTATGACATTTATTTGAAAGTTTTTAAAGAGTAGATTTTTTTTTTTTATTAAAACAAAATCTTACATGCTATCCCCAAAATAATATAGATCAAAATTTGTGAACTCTTTTAGGCCATTTGATTTTTTATTGGCAAAAAATGTTTTATTTTTTATGGCCTTCCTGAGATACCATCACAGAAGCTTGAAAATACAGTTCCCTGATTCATATTGAAATAATATTTCTGCTAAAAACCTTGTGCATCTGATTGGTGATAGTCATTACTATTTTCATCAAAATTGTTTACAAAGGAGAAACATTTACTTTAGTAGGATAAGAGTAGAAGAAAATAAGAGATCTTCACCCTGTCATACAGTTTTTCTTGCTTATGTTTACATTGGACTATCAAATGTACTTTGTATATAAATTAAAATACATTCTAGAACAACCCAAGTGGCATTAACACTTATTTTTTAATTTTATTTAGTTATAAAGATTTAGGCAAAATAAAAAACTCAAAACTAGCAAAAGAGAAGTTTTGCATAGCTAAGGAGGAGCTATTTCAAGAAGTGAGAGCCCTCCTGTTTATGAATTATAAAGCCTTTATGGGTATAAGTGTAATATTTATAGTTTTATTTTTATTAATTATTTTATTCTGTAAAAAAAGAATACCTACAATGAACCAGGTCCTATTGTGCATTGGTCAGTTCATAAGACAAATGTAAGAATAACTGTATTTCTTATATTTGCCAGGAAAAAAATTAGCAGTACATATTTGATGCTTAATGGAATGCTGAACCCATTCTAATATATCCAAATTCTACTATATCTGAAATATTAAACAAAGGAATTAATATTTTACATGGAGAATATAGATAACCTAACTTCGTATATGTTTACTAGAAAATAAATCTGATGGAATTAAGACTGAGAATATTTGAGTAAGTCCAAATTACAATTTCAAAGTTGTTTCATCTCACTAAGGTGAAATATATCCAGGATCTAGTTAAACATTGATTGGGAAAATAAATTATCTAGGTCTAGAGAATATGATTATCAGCTAGACAAGCCTCTAGGATGTTAGATAAAAGACACGGAATTGGAACTTTGAGAGATTTTCCATCCAAATGATCATGAAAATTTTTGCTTCCCTGTGAATATTACTTGCTACTTTGGATCATAAGAGCTATGAACAGGAATGCATGTACATATGTGCATGTGATTCTATACGTGCTTTATAATTAACATGCCCATTGAAAGTATAATTCTTATTTCATATCTATCTCATATTTGTAGAAATAACATTGATTTTTAATCGATTATATTAACCCAGATATCAGGAAAGAACAATGTCTATTTGGGAAAGAACTTAATGCTGAAGTTAGGAATGCAGAGAGGAAACTGGATGATCAGAATAAATATGAGAAAAGAAGAAACAGAAAAAGGCATATAAGAACTATCCCCAACAATTCTGAGTCTCATCAGTTTTCTAGTCAGGCAAGGTGGTTGATTATGTCCAGAACTGTATTACAGGTACCTGCATATTGGTTGAGTGGCATATATGTATATATTGTTCTCTTAACTGCTAAAGGATGATGATTAAGAAAGAGAGCTCTGAAATTTGACTGTTTGAATTTGTACTTAGACTCTGCTTCTGGCTAGCCCAGTAGGACTTTGGGTAAATTACTTAACATCTCTGTGCCTCAAATCCTATTTTTTAAAATGAGAATAATGATAGTAAGTACCTTAGAGTTTTGTCAAGATTAAAATGATAATGAGTGTAAAATGCTTAATATAATATCTGGTACATGTCAAAAACTAAGTGAGTGTTACTACTTTAATGATAATGCTAATTAATATAGTAACACTACATTAATTATTATTATTTTATTATTTAACATAATAAGATATTCTTCAACCACGACAAGCTTTGCAACAATGAATGTTACAAGTTGATTTCCTTTGCAAATACTTTTCACTATTTGTACTCTTCCATACTCTCCCACCCCTCTACCCTCAGGTAGTCATGAAATTATATATAGCAAAAGCCATAATACTTCAAACCTTTTACTTCAGCAATTTCATTCCCCATTACCCAGGAAATAAGCTGACATATATAGGAATTTTTTGCTCAAACATGTTAACTGCAGGATTGAGATATTATACAACCATTAAAATCAAATATTTATAATCTCTAATACGTAAACAAAAATTTTAAAGCACTACAAGGACAAAGATATGTAACAAGAATTATATTTAAGAGAGAATATTTTTTTACCAATCAACTCTGTTATTTTTCCAAATTTCTTATAATTATTTATATATGTATGCATGTGTACATGTACATTTCTGTGGGTATCTGTCTAAAAAGAAATTGCATAGGAAGTATCTAAATGAATTCAAAAAGATCTAACTCTTATAGGAAAAATGAAATCCTATAATATGGGGAAGAAATTTAGCTCTAAATTTTAACTCGTTTTAAATGTTGCAAACACTATTGTTCAGGCTCTGATTATCTCTTGATTAGCTTATTTTTTCCCAGAGTTCATTTCATATTACACTAGGCTTACAGAATTTTCTGTGATCAGATAGATTGTACATATGCTGCAAATTCTTTTTCCTTATTGGAGATGCACAACACATATTAGCATAATAAAGGTTTGCATTTTTTTTAGTGAAACATACACACTAATTTTTACCCTTGTGGAAGCCTGGGTTTCCAAAATATATTTAACGAATGAAACTTTTTAAACTATGTATTATATATAAACAGTCTGTACTCTTAGCTTCCTGAATTTTACCAGGAATACAAAAATTTATCAGAAGTATCTATGCACACCTAACATAGCCAATTTGCTTATCTATGCAAAACTTCTCTTGGTCCTTAAGAAGTTAGAGGGGAAAGGAAAAAGCAGGAATGGTAGGGCTGCTGCCTGTGACACTGCCCAAGCAAGGCAGGTTTTCTCAAGTCTGAAATCTCACTTCCTCCCAGGCCACAATTTTTAATTCTCCGAATCAGTGTTAATTTTCTTGAAGAATTTAACCAATTAATTTATAAACTTTGGTTTGTCAGAATGTGAACAAACCTTAGTTTGTCCTGGTTCATAAACACTCTAGGTATCAGCAAAATTGCTACTCCAGGGGAATAAAGCAATGTCAGGAACAAGTATCTTTGAACAAAATTTCTACTTTTAGCTTTTTATCATTCTAGAAAGCCGCTGGCTTCATGTAGAAGAATCACTCTTTTGTGGAGCACACTTAGAGACATGCTGTCCTACTCTATTAAAATAGACTAAAGAAGTCTTTTTTTCTCCTTTCTCTATTCCAAACCATCTTTCACAGAACAATGTTTAGAAAGTAAAAAAAAAAAAAAAAACCAAAAAAAAACAAAATAAAAAAAAAGAAAAGACTTAGGACTTTCTAAATATCAGTCAGCTGGAAAATGGGAAGAACACTTTTGTCTTTCATTAAACATTAATTGAGCCCCTCATATATAACAAAAATACTAGATATGTAAGATGAATTGAACATGAATACTTTCATCCTGATGCTCACTATGTAGTGGGTTTCAAATGCTTAATCAGCTATAATACAATAGGTTAAATACGATGAAAGAAGTAGTACATGCTTATTCAAATTTGTTCAACACATTTATTAAATGTCTACTACACATTTACCTCAGCTAGATGTTGTTCCAATAACAATAATAATAATAGTCTGTTTTTGAGGTACTTAAGGTTTAATGGGAGAGACCAATATAAACTGATCATTTCAATAGAGTATGGTAATAATAATAACAGTTAACATTTTTGAGTGCTTACTACTTATTAGGTACTATTCTAAGCACTTTGAATATGCTATTCAATTATCGACAAAGCTTTAAGGTCAATACTATTTTTCCCAGAGTGTAGATGTGGTCAGTAGAACAGAGAGTAGTTAAAGTAAGTTGTCCAAGGTACCGAGTTAGAAGGTGGTAGAGCTGAAATTTGGATGAAAAAGATCTGACTCTGGAGCCTACACTATTAGTTCTATGCAAAATTGCCTTTAGGACCTCTTAGTAAAAATTAAACTCTGGTTGATATAGGCCCAACACACATAAAAGCATTATAAAACACTTAAGATTGAATACTGTTGTTTAGGTAGAGTGATAAAAGACAGTTACGTCATATGCCTGTTATTAGATATCCTGTTCAGCTTAGCATTTTTCTCAGATTCTTAATTAAAAAAAATAAAATAAAGTAGCAGCATAATGATTTCCTGAAAATAAACCAGGATGGATTTGGTAGTCTTTCACTTGATAGTTAAGTGTCCTGCCATGATCTCATATGATGGTATATGGGATGCATAGACAACATACAGAGTTCTTACTCTAAAATATGATTAAATTTGAAATGTGACCCAGTATAACCCGTCTTCTTTTTCCTGACCCGTTCCAGACACAGGGTAAAGGACAATATGCAGAACTAGGACTGATAAAATGATACATTAAAACGCAGCCACCAGAGATAGCTAACTTCTGGGCTCGGTTAGTGATATTTGATGGTGCTGCCTTTGATGAACACGTAGAGGCCTTGGCATGAATTGTGAAAGTTACAAGGCTGCCAGGCTGCCAGTTGATAGCTTAAGTGAGAAATATGGTGAAATTCAGGTTAATAAATGTTAAATATGTGCAGAAAATTGAGGCCGAGGCTGAGCAAAGCTGCTGTAGAGAGAATAGAAATTTATCTAGATGTTCTTGTTACAGTGGTTTTGTCATCTACTAAATGACATACATCTATAACTATTTTATTTGACAACACTATTCTACTTTAAAATAAATCACTTCAGCAGTAAGGAACTTTGCAAAAAAAAAAAAAGGAAAAAAGATCTTGTGTAAGAATTTATAAAGCTCTTAATTTCTCAAGAAAGCAGATAATGAAGTATAATTTGAACAAAATATTTCTGGGCTTAAAATACCTGCCATGGGGGTTATAGTAATTTCAACAACCACATTTAAGCCAGAAGGTGTATCACTGCTAAAGAATCGCTGGCATCTACTTCAGCAGTTTTTTTATTTTAGAAGATTAAGTTTAAAGATGTCAGTTTAATATAGCCTGTAGCAATAGGTGCCTTTATACATCATTCTGTGAAGCACGGCTTCCGACAACCTCAGATAATTGTTATTCTAAGTTAATTTTGCTCATTTTTGTTTCCAATATTCTCGTGGATGTAAAGTGCTGCAGTAGCTGGTAATGCATTCATTCTATTTACTGAAGAAAAACTTTATACAGAGTTAAAAATGATATCAGTTTTATATCAGTGGTGTCTGAAGTTTAAAATAGGAAATCAATTAATTTGTTTATAATAATGTTTCAAATTTTCATCCAATTATAGAATTAGCATAAAGTTTTGGAAAGTCATTCTATTAAAGTATAACATCTGATATTTTGAATTTTCTGTAAATTAAAAGTTAAAAGTTAAATATGAAGGTAAAATTGTTTGTTCTTACAGTGATATTTAATATAGAAATTCACTTGAGCATCACTAAACTACTAAATCAGAAAACCTGGGGACTAGATTCTGTTGGTCACTAAATTACTACATTAAGCAACTTTAAGGAAGAGCTATGTACTCATAATTGGTGTTGATGCATAAATAATGTATTAGTTTATCCAAGCTGTCATATTTACAAAGGTATAAACTAGGGATATTGAAACTTAAAAATCTGTTTACAGATACACAGTGACTTCAAAATTTTAATGGCAAAACTGACATTGACTAGGAAAAAAAAAGACTTTAATATGTGATGTGCATAGTATCTCTGTGCTGCTTTTTAACAATAAATAAAAATATTTTTTAAATTAGAGGTCTTCATTTTGTTTCTACTTTTTAATAAAATCAATTGAGATCTTTAATCAAAACTTTTAATGAATAAAGACCCAAAAGCTCCAGCTTTTCAAGCTTTTGGTGAATTGCATTTATAGAAAACAAAGTTTGCAAAGGGAAAAACATGAAGTTGATCTGTACAAAAGTATGAGAGAGACTGAAATATTTGAACTAGTTGTCAAACAATTATAAGTTTAAAATAATAATTTTACAATTGGGGGTTGGAATATAGAAAACTTAAGGGGAAGTTTATTTTTTTAATTGGATAGCATATTTTTAATTATATATGTTTATACTCTTGACCAGAATGAGCAAAGATAAAAAGCCTATAATTTCATAGCCTTTAAATTTGGCAGAACATTAAAAACAATTATAGACAAAGAATACTTATGTGATGTTTTTCTTGTAAATATAATAGTACAGAAGAGGTTTTAAGTAAAGGCAAAAAGATAATAGCTGTGAACATATTTGAGAGAATACATATCTTTATTTCAATTAGCAAAATCATAAAAGTAAAACATCTATCAGAATTTTCTTTGAGTTGACTATGTAACTCAGCACTCACAGAAAGAATATATTTCAATTAAAATTATGTAATATTCAAATTATGTAAAGTTATAAATACTATGTATTAGTATTTAAACAAATCTTAAAATAATATAAGTTGAAAAATTATAACTATAAAATGCAATATTAAAGAAGATTATAGGAAAGTTTATGACAAAATTTTAATGACTTCAAAAAGCATCCTTTTTTACCCTAGAAAAATATCTATTGCATAACATTAAAAACAGATATAGCTAAGAAAATAATTAAAATACTATATGAATATATACCAAATCATTATTCTTGTTATTACTATTATTTAGATAAATAATATAATTTAGTTTTGAAATATATTTTGTTTTATTTATTTAAATATATGTATTTTAATTAGTTGTAAAAATATCTTATAAATGAAATATGAAAATATCCCATACCTCCTATTTACAAAATATCCTGGACTGTGAGATTAATTACATTGTTAGCTAGTTGTAGGAAACGGAAGATGATTAAGAATTGAAGCAAAGGAAGTTGTAGCATATTCTGGCATATTTTATGATAGCTTCATATATATTTGAAGTGGAAACTTCATACTTTCTGAACATTTGGTGATTTTTTTTTGCTGAGGTAAAAGTAAGCTTTGTTTTTTTTTATTATTTTTTTATATTTCATAGAAATCTTCCTCATTTCTACTAAACATTCATTGCCATTCTCACAATTTAGGTATTCTAGGCTGAACCCATTTTATTCTATAATTATTATTTCATATGGAATCTGTCTTCTAAACTTAAGTTCATTGATAGAAATCAAAAGGGCAGAATTAAGTAGCAGTATATTCCAAACAGTAACACACCCAGTACTATACTACGCCCTTGCACAAGAATGAAAAATTGAATTTATCTTTTTCGTAATTGTCTACTGTCCTCTGCTCAACCCTATTTTCAAATGTTTGCAGTCATTCCTAACTTGGAATCAGGAGAAAGAAGGATCTTTGAAACCCCCCCAAAAAAGAGAGAATAAAGCTGGAAGGCAAAGGGTACATCCTAGAATTTCCTTTACTCAGCTGGCTGAGTCTTTCTGGAACAGATGAATCGAACAGGTGCTAAGTACCTGTTGGGAGATTTGTGGAAAAGTCTCTAGAATGTCTGACCATTTAGGTGAGGAAATTGAGGCTCAGTGCATTTGGGGGGTAATAATTTGGAAGTGGTATGCCTCACTCTAGAGACTGATATATGGTGATAACAAATTACTCTAACAATATAATTTAAAACACTTCACAATCTATAGAGAAGTATTTAATTATAACCTTATAAATTTGAAAAATGGTAGCATGTCGTTTACCTAGATTCATGCCTACTGTGTAGTATCATTTTTCAATAAAATGCTTGGATTATCAGATAAAAATTTATATTTTTAGAAAAGGCTAGTATATTTGTTAGGTTGCCTTTGACCTTAGATGCCTAATGTAGCCATGCTCTTCCTCTATACAAAAGTAGCCACTTAATATGGAAATTAGAACATATTTTCACAAAAACTTAGCTATTTTTATCTCAAAAATAGTTCTGTCAATCGGTGAGGTTTTATTTTTGTTTTTCTACATGATATCAAATAACCAACTTGACTTTTTCCCTCATTGAACTAAATAAATTGAATAAGAATAAATTTGAATCCATTGGAGTAGTTTTCAATTTTGTAAAAAAAAAAAAAAAAAGAAGCTTGTTTTTAAAATTTTTAATAAATGAGACCATATGATTTGGGCTCAAATACAATAGTAACTGCTTTAAGAATAAAATGGAATTATCTAGCTTAACTGGGTGTGTGAATATAATTAAAACATTATACCAGTGCATTTACATAGCTGCAGAGTTTTTGCATCAATATTTTTAACCTCAAGGTTGTAAGTAATTATGTGTAATTAGTTTAGCGTCTATTAAAATAATTAGATTACAGTGATGCAATTTCAAATGTGTGTGTGTGTTTTGGAATTAATTTTTAGCAATTAGCTTCCTCATAGATTCTATCAGCATTGTAATTTGAATTTTGCTTCCAGAAAGCTACTGATATCACGGGTTTGGGAACTCTGTTGTTTGTCTGTTTGCTTATTATATTTTTAGTTCCCTTCCCATGCAATTTTGTTTAGTTCAATATAAGAAAACAATAAAATGAAATGGCTGTCCTGTCTCTCGAACTCAGGATAAGGGTATTAGATTCAACTCTACTTATGTATTTCTGTAAAATCTACTATAATTCTCTAAGTGTCATATTATCATTCGTAGTCTGAGAACATAACGCTGTCCACTTCATACTGAAGTCGTGAAGATTAAGTTAGGGAATGGATTTGGTGGTGCTGGATGAACCATCTGACCTGAAACATGCCTTCTTTCCACTGCAGTATCGCCTCCTTTTATAGACTATTACATTTTCACATGAGAAGCCTGTATTATTGCATGGGGGTAAAACTACCTTCAATTTAGCAAATATTCATTGGGACTCTAATCTGCTGGGTACTATTTTAGGTGTTAGGGATATATTAGTAAAAAAACCCAGAAGTTTGCTTCTGATAAAAAAAAGAAAAACAATATTCGACAAGTAAATTTTAAAGATCTCATTGGCTTTATTTGGTGATTCGCGAATCAGGCATCATATAATATAGCAGAAAGAAAAGAGCTCCAAACAGGCAAGAGATTTTACAGGCAGAAGGGAGCAGGAACAAGGAAGTTGTACTAAGTGAAAAGCAGATTGGTTATGGCAAGGTTACTTCTTTTATTGTGGGTAGCACCATAACGCAGATTACTTAATGCTGCTGAGGGGATTTTTGATTGATTGGTTTAAAATTCCATTTCTGGGAGAGCTAAAACTGTAATTAAGTTGTCTTGTTTGGTGATGTGGGGCTTAGCATAAGCGCCTTCATTTTGAGCCTGTTGTCTTTAATACTTCTCTTGGAGCAACAGTGACTATGAAGCAAAATGAAGTAACAATTTCATATAGCAATGAATGCTAGCTATAAGGTCAATGAAATACGGTGATATGATGGAAAAGGATTGGAGAGAAGTAGAGTTGGGAAAATTACTCTTAGATATCGATGATTGTGTAGTGTAACTTAAAGTTAATCTATAGATTTTTTTTTGGTGTTGTCAACTGAATCTTTCATTTCTTTTCTCCTATTAAAATCAAATGTAGGCAAAATATAAACTTTTGTTGTTTTTTAAAATTCATTATGCAGGATTAGGAAAATACATTTAATTTATTTATTTATTTTAAATTAGATAGATCTTATTCCAGTTACCAGTTCTGACTTATTCCCATTCAAACTCTTAGATTTTCATTTATACATTGGGGAAAAATTTAAGTAATGAGCAAAACGTCTGGCATGAAACAAACATTTGACGAAGCTTTGTTTTCTTTGTTTTATGTCCTTAATTTTCATGGGTCTGTAAAATATTTTTATTCCTTTCTTAGGGTGCGTGGGTCCCTAACATTTTATGATACAGAGTATCATTCCTATCTAATGAAACAATTCTAAAAATCTTCCATCTATTTCAATTCCGAAACCATGCTCACTTATGGCCATTCAGTCTTTGTTTAAACACATCCACTGATAAAAGGAAACCCATTTCTTCTAACTTCTGTCCATTGAGTCTGTTTGAGACTGGGAATAGAAGAGGCATTAAATGGATTATCATTAATTGAGTAAGATAAAATACTATATAATATTGTTATTTAAATACTAATTGGATATGGTATTATAGGTTTGTATTAATGTTTCCCAATTCCTTATATAACATTTTCCATTATTTAAAGAATCAAGTGTTTCTGATGAGGTTAATGGTGAAACATGGGAAGCTAAGGTGAAAAGAAGCTCATTTCTTTGTGAAAATCAATTGTTTAGTAACTGCTGTATTTGAAAGCCCTGACAGCCAGTTCCTTTATTCAAGAACATTTATTCCCACACGTTTTGTGGTCCCGCAGCATAAAAATTACGTATTGGAAGAGTTATTGCTTCAGGCAATAATGAGATCATAAATCTGTTAGCCACCCTTAAGGTCCCTGGAAACATACAAGAGCTTTTGGGATTATTGTTTTCATGAAAAGCGTAAAATCATCACTTTTGTTGATATTCATTTAAATCAGGCATGTTTCTTCACTTGGGGCGGAATTGCTTTGATAGAAACTTAATCATGAGATCTCCAGTCCACAGCAGTTGGAGACACTTTGATTGAACAAGGCAATTATATTCAGAAAATAAGATTGCTTGACAAAAAGCATCCAAAATGCCTATTAGATGGAGTTTGCTTTTGGAGATCACTTGCATTCTAGGCAAGCAATGATGCCCTGACCATTTGATTTCTAACTGGCAAACTTCTTGGAGAAATTATGTGAAAGGGATACAGTGGTGGTGTGCATGTCTCCTACTGCTTCTTAATTTCTATATAAAAAAGGAGACATAAAACTCCACATGCAGGAATAGAAACATAGGGAATTAAACTGATTTATAAAGTTTCACCATCTTGGAAATAATATATGATTTAAAATAAAACAATATATGATTTAAAATAAAACAATATATGATTTAAATAATATATGATTTAAAATAATATATGATTTAAAAAACTGGATTCAAATGAACTTTCTAACCTTTATTAGCTATAGGAAACTCAGGTCTGCCTGAGCCTGTTTTCTCATCTCTGAGGAAAAAGAATAGTAATAGTTACTATGTACCTAATGGAAGAGTTGCTAGATCATTGTTTATTGATACTTAAAGTTTTAAGACTCAAATGTACATGAAACCAATGTTTAGATTTAAGGGAGCCTAAGAACACCTTTTCCTTTGGATATGCGTATATATTCAGTCTATACCTATTATAATTTTGAATCTGCTTCTAATTTTCTATCCTTCTGAGTATTTCCTCACCCGCAGCTCAGAAAGTGTTACAAATTATGTTCGAATTCTCTCTCTTTAGTCTTGTTTTAGATAATTTGATTTAAGAGATATTAATTTTGTTAGTCACTGAAGGATATAAATAAATGAAGAAAATCGTAATTATAAAGGTGCTTATAAAGTCAGAAGATATTTAGCATTTATTGAGCATCTTTTTGTACTTTTTTATTGTACTCTTTTATTCTCAGAGTAGAGTTCACCAAACTGCTCATTTCTTCTCTAGGTCTGAGTGAACCATTTCTCTACTATTTCTACTCTTAGCCTGCGGTTCATCACAATGGCACAATGTAAAATACTGAAAATAAGACAGACAATTGGATTCCTGGTTCTGGCAATTACTAACTGAATTTTTGGGTGACTTTACTCAATCAATCTGATTTGCAACTTTACTATCTTTAATCTGCTGATAATACTTAGCTTGCAAGGAGTTTTTACCAAGATTATATGAGATAATATATGTAAATTATCTAATCTGCACATGTATGTAAAAACACATATTAGTGGTGGGAACATGTCTAAATGGAAACAACCAGGTGTGAGATCATGCCCAAGTTTAATTTTAACATTAAAAAAAAAAGATGGTTTAATTGTGAATTTCTTCCTCCTACAATTGAGTTACTTGGCCCTGCAAGGATTTTGGATGGCCACATATAAGAATATTACTTGGCTCATCGACAGGGTATAAACATGGCTTTATCCTGGTCACTTATAGTACTGAACATGCATTTGACATATTAGTTCAGTCTCATGCTGAAGTTGTAAGCTTACATTCTAAAACATTAAAAATATCTTTCTTTGATATATAGACCCATATGAAAACAATTCCTAGTAAGCTTGCATTTTTCCTCAGGACTTTGTATTGTTAAAATTTCCAGAATTAAGCTAAAAGTTGATTCCACAAATCATGAAGCCCCTGGAAGTTGACAAGATTGGGACAACATATATATTTGTTTCATCCAATATTTTAGATAATGTAGATATCAATTAGTGTCCAGACAGGTTATAGAAACCTCAATAGTTATTTTAGCGAAGAGAATTTAATTTAAGCAATTAAGTAAACAAGTGTAGAAAACTGAAAAGGCAAAAATGGAACACTCACTGTAGAAACTGAGGTCTCTCCAAGCCCCAGTTTTTCATGTTTGAAAAGAAAACATTAATAGCTACTGTGCCTATGGAGGGGCTGCCCAGTCATTGTTCATTGGCTTCCCATATATTAAGTCTTGAAACATGTATTTATGCTCAGGGGAGTTCACACATGAATACCTCTTACCTTGTACAGGTCATAAAAACTCAGCCTATATCCATTATCTTTTTGAATTAGCTTCTATTTTCTATTTTGCTAAATGCCACTTCATAGAGAAAACATAGAGATTAGAACTGCAGGAGACAACACTAACACTAAGGCTTTTGAAACAATGGGCAATGGTTGATATTATTGGGACCTAAAAGCTTGTGGCATAGATTTCTGAGGAAGGCAAGCTTCCTAGCTAGGAAGGCCCTGCAGAATTTTGAGAACAGGCTTTTCCTGGCTGATTCCATTAACTCAAAAATTTGGAGGTCACCAGAAGCTGCAATTGGAACCTCTGAGGTGAAACAATGAAGCTGGCCTAGGGGGTGTGGGGGAAGAAAAATAAATGAAAAAGAAAAAAAAAATCTCTAGATATGATGAGGATATGTTGCTGAATGAATGAGAAGAATAGGAAATAAAGACAGCAGGTGCAAGTTTCTTCTCCCTTATCAAGGTATCCATTTTTTACTCTATCATACCTATATGCAGAGCCTTACAGGAAGGGAGGCAGAAGGCAAACATTTGTGATTTGTAGAGTTCTTGCTTTAATATGTTCAAGTAAAATACAGAAATGTGAGTGGGCGTGGAGGTAATAGCTTCCCAGCCAGCATGCTATACCTGGCGAGTGGGGTATAAGATGAATTGGTGGTACACAGATGAAGAGGGTGTAGTGCTTGCCTTCAATAAAATTGTTTTTGTAAAAATTCCTGTGAATCCTTTTAGAAAGCTAAACAAAAGTAAGAGCTGAAGTAGGCATGGAAGATTTTCAATGGAGGAAGAATTTCAAGTAGGAAAACTTGAAAGATGAAGAGAGAAATAAGGTGGAAAGTGAAAGGAAAAGTGACCGCAGAGGCATGGGACTAGGAAGGAGCATGATGTGGTGGGGATGGGAGAAAAGAGATGAGCTGATTGAAATTTGATTGAGTTAACTGAATAGAAACAAACTAGGAAGGTTTGGAAACCCCAAACCTTCAAATCCCATGGTCTGTGGACCATAATAGATATCAAAGAGAGAATATGCTTGTTCTAGATAACTTGCATGGCTTATTTTTACTGGATTGATGGAATTTAACTGATTAACTTTGTTTCAAGTGGACACTGGATCATAAGAAATTGTCCTAACAGGATGAACCAAATATTAGATTTCCCATTCTCTGGGAAACACCCTGTCATGTAGGACAAGGAATTCAGATTTAGAGGATTTGAAATTTTGCTTTATATTTTGTCTATGGCACTGAGTACAAAAAAAAAAAATCAAATTTCTTAATTACTAGGTTAGGAAATCAATTATTATCACTTTGAGTTGGATAAAACTCTAAACATCAAGTTCATCTAAAGGACAGAGTATGGGAAATCTTTATATTTAAATAGTAAATTTCATTTATTTAATAGTCAAACTAAATTATAATTCCTCATCCCAACTATACCTCACCAACTAGAAAGGTGATATGAAGATCTCTCATGCTTTGGTTTATCAGGGTCATTGGCTCCCAGGTAGAATCTTAGAAGCTAAGATGGACATTCTTTTCTGTGTGTCCTTTGTTTAATGATCATTTGTTAAAATTATGTATCTAGTGAGCAATGTTAATGATGCTTATATAATTAATAAATTTAAATTTCCATAGTATAAGTCAAAATCTCTTAAACACTTTGATGTTGAACACAAAATTAGTCAAATCTCAAAAGATTTCAATAAAGTCATAAATCTAATGAATCAGATTATTTTAAATGATTCCAAATGCCTCATACACATAAAGTATTATAGTTATTATAAAAATTATTAGAGTACTTACTTCAAAATATCAATTCCATAGATTTATTTTGTTTTATTATTATCTCTATACTAATTTCTATACTTATCATACATAGATAATTTTATGTGTTCCTGAAGTTATGACTTAATTTATTTATCCACAGTAATTTTATCAATCCTCAATCAAAGAATATAACACCAAACTAGCTGATATTGTATATTCTATTTCATTGACCTATGCATTCCTCATTTTATCAAGGGATATGGGATACATCTTCTGAGTAGATTAAAACCTGAATCAGTGTTTATTGGGCTGGGCCTCTTTGCAAATGAAAGTTTACTTGCTGAATAAGTGGTATTTGCCAAGTCTGTATGCCTTAGAATAGTCTGATGCTTACCTAGTTTTGGCTCCATGTCAATAAAATATTGGTTAGAGAGTCTTATACCACTTTTCACAATTTACTTCTCTATGCCCTATTATCATTTTATTATTAGTAGGGATATCCAGAAGTTTCATAGCTGAGGAGATTAGGAACTGAGTTTATATAGACAACTTTTGGTTAAGGTTATGCAGATAACCTTATTTTGCCACAGGTTGTTGGATTCTTTATGACTTATTCATTGTTCTTTGAAATCACCCCTTTGGCTGAAATATATAGAAATTTTTTTTTTCAATTATACATATTTAAACAAAATCAGCAATTCTCTATTAAAATTAATTAAGTACATATCATGGCTTAATGTACTTGCTCTACTTTTGTATTAAATTTTCATGAACTAAACTTTATTTCTAGTTTTTTCATATTTGACATAATTAAAAACTCATGTTTTTTCACATCTAACTCAATTTTCTTAATTATAATTAAAATTATCTTTTTTATTCATAAATTATAACTTATCTGTTGGACATAACATTTAGCTAAACCTTTATCATTTGAGATATGACTGAAAATTTTAAAAGCATGTTTTATTTCTGGAACAATGAGATATTATGGGTTTATTTTGCTTACCCCCCATTCCATTGTGTGAGATCATCTCCAGATAGACTCAATTCTTTTGAAAAAGAAAGATTTTAAAGAAGAACTTCAGGGTGCTATGAAAACTTACCATATTGTTTTACATGGATATGTTTATGATGAGAATTCCAATGATACAAGATATTTGTGAGAGATCTAGAAAAACAAATGATCATTAAGATCATGAGTTTATATTGATCTTCCAGTTTAACCACAAAATTAGTATTATTTTTTTAAAAACTTATTCTAATATGATTCTATGCTTTTCAACATACCTAGGTGAAAATTCACCATGTTCTTTCACTTATCTTCAAGGCTCAGAACCCTGCTTTTGCCAGCATACTGTGAGCTAAGCCATCTTACTGAGACTAAGCCCCAGTCACTAAGTTTATAATTCTAATACAAAAATTAAAAGTGAGAGGTCATATGCATGAGGATAATCACATTTGTATGACTAAGGCACCTTCTCATGCAGACAGATATAAGAATGAAAGCCAAATCAGAACCAGAAGGCTGTTTGGTGAGAATGGAATCAAAATGAACACAATTAATTAGTTATATTAGACAAATCTTTTAGGCTGGCCTATATTCAAGAGCCTGTACCCACAGCAGAGTCGATCTTGTCAATAGAACTACCATAACTAAGTGCAGGAATAAGACTACAATCTTTTGGACAGCTTTAGAATGGGCACTGCCAAAATTAGCAGAGATATTAAAAGTCAATAGCCAAGAAGAACTGATATCAGCTTGAGTCAATAATGAAAAATTTGCAAAAAGAAAAAAAGTAAAACAGTATAACTCAAAAAGGAAGACAGACAGAGAGAAAGGCAAAAATATGATTCAACAATTCTTCTACAATCTGGCTCCAATGCAAGAAACATTCTTATCTCAGAACTTAGACAAAAATGAAACAACAACAAAAATTTAAATGAGTTTGCAATATCAATTAAATCATCAAGAAGAAAGCATCTGAGTCTGAGATGCATGTGAATGGAATCTTAAAGACCTTGGAGTTTATAATATTTGGTCGAATGCATGTCACCAAACTTTAATGATTTAGAGAGAATAAAAATAGGCATATTGTGGACAAGTCTCATTTGCTATCAAGTCCCATTATTTAATTTTTTAAAAAATTTCAGATGCATTTGGTTATCACAACAGTAAAAGTGAGATGTAAAGAGAATTAGAAGTTATCAAAGATTGCTAACCTATGACCAAGAAAATAGAAAGGCCAACGATTAACATCATTTTTACTTAATTATTCAATAATTAATTAAAGTATTTATCATTCTTTCATTTGTTCATTGGCATTTATGCACTTGTATAAATAAGGCGTGAGGCATTTCTTTAATGAGCTCACAAGTTAGGAAGGATGAATAATTCATTCAATGATGATACTCCATGATAGATTGGATAATAGATATATTTACGTACAAGGTAGAATAGAGGTACAAAGAAGAAATCATTATAATTGGTTAAATTAATCAGACAAGTTTTCACAGAATTATAGATATTTGAATTGTATTTTCAAAGAAACTTAGGAGTTAACCAGTATGACAAAAAGGGAAAGAAATTCCAGGGATGGAACAAATTATTTCACTGTTGAGTATATGTAAGTCATGTGATATGGGTGGGCAGTTCTGTGCATATAAGGGACAAGAGGGAGACAAAGCTGGAGAGGAAGACGGAAATAAAGGCTTGGAAGCCTAGCAAAATATACTGATGATCAACAGTTAAAATCAAATCATCTAAACTTTAAAACTTTCCAGACATAGACCATAGAGCCAAGACAATGGTCCTAAATATTTACACAGCACTCACTTCATAGTTGACAGAGCATTTTAACATATCTTACATTTCAAATAAAACTCCATGACTTCAGGTAAGGTAGAGAATTGTTTCATCTGTTAGAAACATCTGTTTCTCAGATTCAGGTAAGGTACTGAACTTCATACAGTAAGAGAGTGACTCATGAAAAATGCTCAGATTATTTGACAATAGGTTCTAGAACTGCCATCATTTTACTATTAGTATATCTACTACTGCCCTCTGTATGTTTTTGAGGGTTTAGAAGCAGTTGTTCTAGATTTTACTGTTTGCTGTACTGTACATAAATTTTACTCTTATTTCTTCCTATTGTCTTTTATTGCAATCAATCATCCAATTGTAACTATTCAGGATTAAGCCTTTCTCTGACTTGCCCTTCTGCATCTGCAGCACTTAAGATCTAATACAGTAAACTGCAACTGCATCTCATTAAATAATTAATTGTATGTCATTTAAATGCATGCATGTGTGTGAGAGAGACAGAGAGAGATAGAGAGAGACAGAGAGACAGAGAGAAACAGACAGAGAAGAAGGGAGGAAGGGAAGGATGGCCAGAGGGATGGCCAGAGGGACGGACAGAGGGACGGACGGATGGGCAGACAGACAGACATAGCGCAAGTATAATTTAAAAATGGCCCTTGGGCAAGCTTCAGTTTACCCATTCTCACAGATAGCTCAGGAATCTGCCAAACATTTCCCCTTCCCTCCCCAAATTACTTAAACCTAGTGACTTAGCTGGCATAGCAGACCCATAGACTAACCAGAACGGCTGATAGCAGCATCGAATTGAAGAAAGTGGTCCCGAGCTTCTCATATTTGGCTGAATCTTTACTCTAAGTAGACTATACCAATGTCACCTTTATGTCTCAACAGTTAACTTTGGCATATATGCTGTTTTAGTCCTTCCAGAATGCTGTAACAAAAGTACCATAGACTGGGTGGCTTATAAACAACATAAATTTATTCCTCATAGTTCTGGTGGCTGAGAAGTCCAAGTCAAGGAACTAGTAGGTAAATTCTGCATCTGGTGAGAGCCCATTTTCTGGTTCATAGTTGGCCATATTTTCAGAGTATCTTAACATGGTGGAAAGGGTGAGGGAACCCTGTGGAGTCTCTTTTATAGGGACACTAATCCCATTCATGAGGCTGAAGCCTCATGACTAATCACCTCTCAAAGACACCACCTCCAAATACCATCACTTTGGGGGTTAGGTTTTAACAGAGGAATTTGAGGGGAACCCAAACATTCAGTTTGTAGTGTATGGAAAACATACACTTCCATTTAGGAGTGTATTTAACTGCTACTTACTTCATACAGTCTTCTCTGTACAGAAACATTTTCATATTTTTGCCTCAAATAAACTTTATACTTTTTAGCTTATTCTGTTAATTTAGCTCTTTCAATTATATCGCCATCTTCTAATGATGTCTGTACTTTAACATAAAAGCTTTCTGAAAAGCATTTTGCTTTGTATCAAGTTGCTATTATACAATAATCTATCCTAAAGGAATAATTCTAAAATGCCAACAAAAAGTTTTATATACAAAAATGTTCAATGAAATGTTATTTATAATCATTGAAATCAGAAAAGCATTACTGGATAATCTATGCTCAATCAGTATTTTTTCAATGAGTAGGTTTTATAGCACAGAAAATTCCTCCCTGAGGACTTCTTTTAGCATGTACCCTATGTCTCCCTAAGAAGCCAGCAACTATTGTGCTGTGATCTTTTAGTCATTCATCTAATGCCAGTCATATGAGCATGGGTGATAGTATACTCTATAGCTAAGTTAAAAATAAAGTATTTCATTGTATTTCCTTCAAATAAGGACGATGCCTTATCACATAAGTGGCAAGTCTATGTCAGAGCCTGAACTCACTTTATTACTCTCACACGACAAATAACATCACTAATTCTGACATTAATTTCTGCCAAATCTAGGCATAGCCTCTGAATCCATTGCATCTCAGGGAACAAGGATTCACCAGTCAATAAGAGCTCTGTATGTGATAAAACTAATGTGTCACATGAGTGACTATAAATGGTATGAATGACATATCCCTTTGAAAAACAGTCTGGGTGAAATCTTAAGGTAATGTCACTCTTACAAGTCTCTAAGTCA
>NW_011888999.1:1297465-1302224 GCF_000151845.1 Pteropus vampyrus | reverse complement strand
ACTATTGTGCTGTGATCTTTTAGTCATTCATCTAATGCCAGTCATATGAGCATGGGTGATAGTATACTCTATAGCTAAGTTAAAAATAAAGTATTTCATTGTATTTCCTTCAAATAAGGACGATGCCTTATCACATAAGTGGCAAGTCTATGTCAGAGCCTGAACTCACTTTATTACTCTCACACGACAAATAACATCACTAATTCTGACATTAATTTCTGCCAAATCTAGGCATAGCCTCTGAATCCATTGCATCTCAGGGAACAAGGATTCACCAGTCAATAAGAGCTCTGTATGTGATAAAACTAATGTGTCACATGAGTGACTATAAATGGTATGAATGACATATCCCTTTGAAAAACAGTCTGGGTGAAATCTTAAGGTAATGTCACTCTTACAAGTCTCTAAGTCATTCACATTCAGAATTTGTGGTCCACGACACAAAGCTTTGAGACATAAAAATCTGTAATTCTGGCTCTACTACTGAATGTTTTTTTTCTTATGTTTCTGTTCTCACTTAACATTTCTGGACTCTGCTTGCTTGATAAAATCATTATCATCATCATTTTTCTACAAAGCATTTTGCGAAGGTCAAATAAAAATAAGCTTCAGAAACTTAAAGCATTGTATAAATGTGTGATCATTATTT
This sequence comes from Pteropus vampyrus, assembly GCF_000151845.1. Taxonomy (NCBI): domain Eukaryota; kingdom Metazoa; phylum Chordata; class Mammalia; order Chiroptera; family Pteropodidae; genus Pteropus; species Pteropus vampyrus. Next base: position 1,301,575 of record NW_011888999.1, on the reverse strand, counting down.
TTATTAATACTTATTCAGCAGTCAACTAATTAGTGACTAATTAATATGTTATAATAATAAGGCTAAACTCTGAGGACACAGTTTACTAGAGCACATACTCTGTCATTGGAGGTATTTATTGTAGATATTATTTCATTATGTAGCTATTATTAGTGATAGTATCCACATTTTCTAATGACCAGGATAATGGTTCAAACAGGTAATGGTTAATTTCATTTAATAAAACAGGCTAGTCACAAAAGACCACATGTGATATGATTCCATTTACATGAAATGTTCAGACTAGGGAAATCTATAAATACAGAAAATAAATTAGTGATTGCCAGGGGCTGGGGAGGGAGTAATGGAGAGGATGGCTAACGGGTATGGCATTTCTTTTTGGAGTAATGAAAATGTTCTAAAATTGATTGTAGTAATAATCATTGCACAACTCTGTGATTATACTAACAACCACTGATCTGTACACTTTAAATGGGCAGATTGTACAGTATGTAAATTATGTTTTAAAAGAGTTGTTATAAAAATGAAGCTACATGTGGTCCTCACAGATGTTTGCAAGCAGGGCAGATTGTATTCAATACTCACATTGTATATTGGAGAAAATAGTTTAGAGGTAAAAACGCTAACCTATCTGAAATCTAAGCCTGGCTTGTACTCTTTCTACTAAAGTTTCGTTCTCATCTCTGTACACCCCAAGGAGTTGTTTTAAGAAATGTAGAAATGAATACTAATTAGATAAATTATTGGTTAGCTACAGAATGATAAAATGAATCACAGTGTTATAGTTTCATTTGTCCAAAATGGTAAATTACTATGTAATTTTGCAGCTAAACCATCTTCAGTGATGATGAACCTCTCCCACTCTCCTTAGCAGGTTACCTAGGACAGTCTGTGATCTTCTCAGTGGCTCTTTCTTCAGTCCCACAGTTTAGCACTCTTCAAAGGTGACATTGTATTACTAATACTTAACTACATTTGTGGTTCCCCAGAACCACCATCTGGTCTCTTATCTCTATCTAGACTTTTGTGCTTGCTGTTCTCTTGTGAATTATCTCCCCAATTTATCAAATCAATGAACATATCCAGTCTTCAGCATTAAGGTGAAACATCTCTTCCTGGGAGACTATCTTAGAGATAACGTAAATAATGGCTATGGCCTGGAGTTTTGGGGATAAACAGATATAATTCTCATTACTTATTAGCTACGCAAAATGTGCTTAGTTTGATCATTTAGAAAATCTGGGACATAATTTATAGGATTTATTTAGGATTACATGAAATAATGCATATAAGGAACTCGACATTTAACAGAATAAACATTCTTTACGTAAAAACTTTTGCATTTGGCTGATGTTTTAAGCAAAGTTGATCATTTTCTCAATCAGTTGATCTCATTTTTCAATTAGGTAATCTCTGATTTAATATATCATATGTTATTGGAATAACTTCTTTTTTAGTCCATCTCCATATTAAAATATGAGTTCTTTGGAAAACAGGACTATGTCTTTTTGAATGTTATATACCAAGCGCTTAGCAAGAAGACACATACTAGACTGTCAGTAAAGATTTCTTGAATCAATAGTTCAATGGACAGTTAGAAAGAGCCAAAAGTCTAAATTTATTAGCTAGTGCTTGAATCTTAATTCTTTCATTTACTAGTTTGGAAATTTCCTCAATTCTCAAAGTTTCAGTCTCCTAACTTTTAATATAAATTATGATAATGATGCTTACTTAATGGGGCTGTAGTATACTTTCCAAAAGATAGATTCTAAATATGCTAAGGGCTTTGTGAATTATATTGTTCTGCACAAATAGTAATTAACAGAATTTTTATATTTTAACTGATGACTTTTTTGTTTTTCATAATTTTCCTAGAGCTCTAGTGTTTGGTTTGAACTTTATAAAAATATAACTATTATTTAAGAGTAAAAATATGAGAATGTGCAATTAGAAGAAGGAAAAAGTCAAGTAGCTTTTCTTGGCCAAGATAGATTTTGCATGTCACAGAACCTATCAGAAGTGGTGATTAGTGTAGAGATAGTTGCTTCTCACAAGGGATTCTTTAATATACCTTCCTAAAACCAACCAACAAACAAACAAAAACTCGTTTCACAAGTTCTCTGTCAAATTTACTCCCATTTACCCTGGTTCCAGGTGGCTATTCAAACTTTTGGAATTTATGAATGAGTACTGATCTTATCTTGACCCTGATTTTGTGTACGTTTGCTGGCTGCTATTACCCTTGTGTCCTGAATCTTTATCCATCCTGGGTGAGTCAGAATCCACAAAGTTTCTTATTAGCATTTAAAACCCATTTTGTGAGGTTCCATTTATCTGCCAATTGTGTGGCTATTTCAGCGGCTGGACCAATTCAAGTCTTCTGCTGGGATTCATTAAAATGATTATAGATTGGAAATGGGATTTAGCCTATGGAAGAGTAGTAAAACAAAACAAAACAAAATTTATTGAGATCGTATTAAGTACTCGGTACTGTGTTATGTACTTATATATTTTCACTTAATTCTTACAGCTGCTCCAAGGGAAGCCAAGGACTTTAATCTTTTGACAAATAAATTGTGTTTTGAGATTTAAAACATTGGTTCAAAGCTATACAGTTAATCAGAGGCAAGGTTGGAATTCAGACCCATTTTACCTACAGTCTAAAGTCTTTTAATGTAGCAGTTATTTTCCATTCCTATGGGATCTGGTATCTTCATTTTCCTCAAGCTCCCATATGGTTAAAACACTGCCTGGCACAGGGTACTTATATATTCATTGATCTTTATTTATATATACTTATATTATTCATAAATGCTGCTATTATCTATTTTGACAGTAAGCACTGAATAAATGTCTCACCCCCCACCCCACTAAAGTTGTCAAATAAAAATGCTTTGATCTCAATGCCTCTAAAATTAACAAAATACTTATTTTCTATAGTAATTATAATTCTTTGTCATTTTTTTCTTGTCAGGACACCAACATTTGTCTCACTTAACTCAGACTAAAATCATAAAATTATCTTGGACTTGGCACTCTGATCATTGAATGCCTACAAAGCTGATGAATTCCTGTTGAAACTACTTTCCATACCATCCCTGAAACCTGTCCTACTCAGTCCTCATTTTATCAGAATCATTTGCCAGTTTTTCCTAGTTAATCTTATAGCCCTGACACTAAACACTTCTACACTGAAAATTAGGACTGCATTTTTAAATGTTAGCAAAATTTACAAGCGTTACTTTGAAATGCTGAAATAGAATAAAAATTAACAATCTCTGATATTGTGTAGAGTTCTTTACAATTTACAAACATTTTTAAATTTGTGTATTATTTGTATTCTCAACAGCACTGGGAGGTTGGTGGTATTATCCAGATTTAAAAAAAAAATAGAACTAAGGTTGAGATAATTTTAATACATGCCCAATTAGTAAATGAGAGGCAGAATTAAACCTGGTATTTTGACAGATGGTCATTTCCACTACAACTTGCTGCTTAAAACATATCCAAAGATATTTTAAAAACTTAAAATCTTATTTACCTTTTTGTTTCATGAAAGTAATTAAATGGATTATATTTTTTTAACATTTTTTAAAACTTAAGTTTATTGGGGTAACATTGGTTATTACAATTATGTAATTTTCAAGTGTTCATTATAACTTGACATCTATATATCCTATTGTGTGTTTAACACCCAAAGTTCAGTTTCTTTAAGCTACTATGTTTAATCCCCTTTACCTACTTCACTCTCTCCCTACACTTCTATATTTGACCCCCTTTACCCCGTCTACCTCCCCTCTCCTCCCCCACCCCTTGCTCTCTGGTAACCACTAGTCTATAGTCTGTGTCCATGAGTCTCTGTTTGTTTGTCCTGTTCATTTGTTGCCTTTAGGTTTATATCCCACATATAAGTGATATCATGTGATTTTCAACTTTTTCTATCTGGCTTATTTCGCTTAGCATGATTATCTCAAGGTCCATCCATGCTGTCGCAAATGGCATTATTATATTTTTAAATTGCCTTTCCTTGAAGGATATAAACAAGTTTTGCTATCCTCTATTCAAAGTATTAAAGACTTTAAAAGATGATACATTTGTTTACAATCTTAA
>NW_011888999.1:1291195-1295275 GCF_000151845.1 Pteropus vampyrus | reverse complement strand
GAACTTTACTGCACAAAGTGTGGACCTTAATATATGCAAAGTAAAAAAAAAAATAGAGTTCTAGGGATCACTTAATGATATGCAGAATGTGACAAAACAAATATAAATGAATTACAATGCATGAAATACTGAAGTGGATGGAGAAAAAGATAGTGACTGATCATATCTGGAAATTACTGGAATCTGTAGAACTGAAAGCAAAGAAACAGTATGGCAGCATTGTCCTCTAGTTAAAAAATTTACCCCAATAGGGGTACATGTTAACAATGTGAAACTACTATATATACACAGGGATTGAACAATTAAGTAAGATAATGGTGGTTACTGGGAGCCAGATTTTTTAGTTGTGAGTTTTATAGATAAGCAAGAGGAAGAGACTAGAATAAACTATGTCCTAAAGGAGTCAAGTTGGAGGTATTGTTAACTTACATTTAGCTCAATATCAATGCAGATGATCACATAAAGAAAAATTTATTGTTATGTGAATGTAAGTATGCACACATATATTTTTTTGTTCTGTCATCTGATAGTGCTTAGAAACAATGATACCCCAGAGTAAAATCACAGTCTGCAGATATAAAAGACATGAATAATTTGGGAAACTGCATTTGAGTATATGAAAATTGTGCGAGCTTCACAATTATTCTGTATTATAGAACAATTTTAAATAAAAAGTTTATGTTTTAAAAAGTGGCTTGTAAGTTTGTCAATATCACTACATTGCTATTGTGCAATGTACATTATTATAAGCAATGTGTGAGATTGTCCATTTTATTACTGCCTCTTTAAAGGAAGTTGGTATACTTTTTAAACTTTGCCAATCTAATTAGTGAGAAATTATATTTTAGTGTAGTTTTACTTACATTTTCATAATTGCTAGAGAGATTGAACTGTAAAAGTTAAAATCCACTTTTATATCTCTTTTTGAATGTGATTGTACATTTTTGTCAATTTTTCTATGTCTATCATTTTCCATCAATTTGTATACTTGTGATATTAGACCTTTACATGTGATATATGTTAGAAATACCTCCTATCAATCATCTTATGTTTTTTAATTTGTTTTTAACAACAAAAAAGTTTTATTTTTAAACTTTTATTGAGTCAAATGTATTAATATTTAGTTTTATTGCATCTGGATTTTGAATCTTAGTCTTGATCTGCACTCAAGTAAATGGTATTTAAAATTTTTTTCACTTTAAAATTATCGATTTATTAGTATAGCAAGAAATTTTTGTTCCACAACATTTATAAAAGTTTGTTCTAATCTATCTTTAAATTTTTTTGTGTGTGTGTTTTCTATGTAGATAGTCATGTAGTCTGCAAATAAAGACAGTTTTACTTATTTCCAGTCTGTACGTACTGTGTTTCTTTTTCTTGCTAGGAGCTCCAATACAATGTTGAACGAAGGTTTGAAATTGGACATCCTTGCTTTATCCCTAATCTTGGGAGGAATCATTCAGTCTTTCCCCATTAAGGATGATGTATGTTGTAGGAGTTTTAAAGATTTCTTTATCAGGTTGAGGAAGCATGATCTTCACATGAGAGAAGGATCACAGAAATGGGCAGTGTTTTGTTCCTGTGTACCCTGAGACTTTCTCAGTTCTCTGGCCCCAATGCTAGTTGTATTAAATGAACATTTCATACAGACTCATGAAAAGGAAATGTTGAGAGGATGCAGACTACCATTTTGTCTGGGACCCTAGGGCTGTCACATTAGTCTGCAATTGCCCTTTAAGAATTTGTGTAAATTTCAATTTTCTTAATAATTTTATGGCTGCTACCTTTTCCTCTCATATTCTACCAAGAACAAAATCATGTGTGTCTGGTCTCTTCATAAAGAGGTTTATCACATTTTGGAGTTCAGTTCACCTGGTGTCTTGTAATCTTAGATCCCTGATGACCTAAAAAAAGCAATAATTTTGTATATATCTGGCCTTTTATCTTTGCTACTTTGGAAGTAACATTCTTTTAAAGTTGGTCATATCGTATATGAAAAGAAAGCCGGCATAAATTATTTATGCCAAAACTATTTTGAGCTCCTATCATGTGCCAAGCTATATGCTAAATGGGTTTTTGTGGTTGAAATAGAATTAACTATCTACTTGGAATAAGAAGCCTGAGGCTTGATTACAACCCTTACTTGCTGTGTAATGAATCTTAGTTACAGAGCCATTCAGTGCTTCTATTTTCTTTTCCATAAAACAATGGTTACTTTGTTGTGAATATCAGTTGAGACATGCAATATAAAATAGTTTGTTAAACATCTCTTAATTGGAAATATAATAAAATTATATTTGTAAAGCTATCTTTCAGTGTAATTTAAGGTCTCATGACCTGCAAGTGTTACATTATCATAACCCTAGTAACAACAATAAAAAGATTATTAAAGATATTAAATAATTATAAATTATTTTGAAACATGTTCAGTTGGCAACAAGCTTCACATTTCGGATTCCTTTGAATACTGTCAGAAACAGTGAAATTAGGTTGAAATTGCCCTGTCATTGTATATTATTTATACATTGGGTATGAATAGAAAAAGAACCTCATATATGAAACAAAGGTAATGGAATTTTCCTCCTGACACAAATCCTCTTGAAAAAATCAAAACAAGTGGTATAAAGATTTATTGAGCAGAGTTGTTAGAAACATAATTTGAAAACAAGAGGAGACCTTTTATTATAAAACTCACATTTTTACAGGTGAGAAATAAGAAGTCTAGAGAGGTTAAGTGATATATGGTCAAAGTTATACAGAGAAATTACTGTATGAATAAGAAATCACTCCACAAGTCTTCCGACTTCTAGTCCAGTGATCTAGCCAACCCATAATATCGTGCTTCTGTCGTCAGATGCTTCATTGTTTTATTGTTTTAAAAAAACTTTTAGTTTTAGAACTGTTTTAGATTTACAAAAAAATTTTAAAGACAGTAGAATACATGCTATGCTGTTTCCCTTATTATTAACATCTTACATTAATCTGATACATTTGTTAAAATTAAGTAACCAATATAGATACATTATTATTTATTGAAATCCATAGTTTATTAAAATTTACTTAGATTTTACCTAATTTCCTTTTTCTGTTTCACGATCCTATGCAAGCTACCACATTACATTATATTAAGTTGTATCTCCTTAGGACCTCTTAGCTGTGATCATTTGTCAGACATTATTTTTGATTACCTTAACATAACAGTTATTTTTTTAAATGCCTACAGCACCTAGTATTCCTAGGTGGTCTCCCATCCAAGTACTAACCAGGCTCAACCCTGCTTAACTTTAGAGATCAGACGAGATCAGGCACGTTCAGGGTGGCATGGCTGTAGACTGCCTTAACAGTTTTGAGGAGTACTAGTTATATATTTTGCAGAATATCTGTCAGTTGAGGTTTTCTGATGTCTTTCCCATGATTAGAGTGGGGTCATGGGTTTCAGCAAGATCACAAAGGTAAAGTTCTATTTTAATCATATCACATCAAGAGTACATGCTATCCATTTGACTTAGCACTATTAAAGTTTACCTTAATGCCTCATAGAGGTAGTGTTATTCAAATTTTTTCACTGTAAGGTTATTCTTTTCATCTCTATTTTCCATACTTTGATAGGAAATCACAAGGTATTGTCCACATTAAGAAGCAGGGAGTAATGCTCAACCTCCTTAAGGATGGAGTATGATCCTAAATGATTTGAAATTCCTAATGGAGGATTCGTCTCTTATTTTCCACTTGTTTATTTATTAAATTATTTATATATATCGGTATGGCCACATGAATACTTATTTTATTCTTTGGGATGTAATCTGACACAACTTTATTTTGTTATCTTAATTATTCCAACTTTGGGCCTTCAGAGTTCTTCAGCTCTTTTCTGTCTCTTTGACATGTCCCATTATTGTGTGTATGTGTTTGAGCACTTCCTAACTTTTTGCCACTATAATATGCTCTAGGCTTATTTAGTATATTTCCTGCTAGAGTCCTAGAATCAGTCATTTTTCCAAGAATTCCCCCTATTGCAAATTGATATTAAAACCAAGATCTGAACACTGTATGTGCTCATTGCTACTGGGTGTCATTGTT
>NW_011888999.1:1284205-1289610 GCF_000151845.1 Pteropus vampyrus | reverse complement strand
CTAGATTATTATTATATTTTTTGGTATATGGAATTCTTATTCTTACAGCACAATTTGTTGAAAACGCTACACTTTCTCCATTGAATTGCCTTTTTAAAATAAATTAGATACTATATTTGCATGGGTCTGTTTCTGCACTCTCTAGTCTGTTATGTTGATTTGTGTGTCTGTTCTTTCATTAATACCACACCATGTTGACCGTTGTAGTTTTATAATAAATCTTGAAATCTAGTAATATGATTTTTTTCAATTTATTTTTTTATCTTTGTTTTAGCTATTCTAAAGTTTTCCTTTTTCAAATACACTTTAGACTTGGTTATCAACATATATAAAATAGCAATCTGGGATATTAGGATTACACTAAATCTGTAGATCAAGTTGTGTAGACCTTAACGATGTGGAGTCTTCCAATTCATAAACCTGGAATACATCTCCCCACATTTTTAGATCTTTTATTTCTTGTATCATAGTTGTCATCATATAAAACTCTTGTATATTTTGTAAAATTTATACCTATGCATTTTTGGTGCTATTTAAATGGTATTTTAATTTAATCTCAATTTTCCATTGTTCATTGTTAATACACAGGGAAGTAATTAACCTTTTATCATTTGATCTTGTATACATGCTTATTAGTTCAGAAACTTTTACTTTTCATTCTTTGGGCTTTTCTACATAGATGATAATGACATCTATGAATAAGACAGTTTTATTTCTTCCTTTATAGTCTGTATGCCTTTTATTACTTTTATTATATTATTGCACTAAATAGAATTATCAACATGATGCTGAATAGGAATGATAAAAAAGAACGTTAGCTTTTTCTTGATTCTAGGGGGAAAACACCCAGTTTCTTATATGAAATATGATGTTAGCTGCAGGTTTTTGCAGATATTCTTTACCAAATTGAGTAAATTTGCCTCTATTCTGAGTTTCTGAGAGTTTTCTTTTTTAAAATCATTAATGTGTCAAATACTTTTTCTATATTAATTAATATGGTCATATGAGTTTTCTTCTTTATCCTGTTGATGTGGGAATTTTCCTGATGATTTTCAAATACTGAGCAAATTTCACCTACCTCTAATACATCCTACTTGCTGTTAGTACATAATTTTTTATGCCTATTTAGATGTAATACACTTATTTTCTTAAGCATTTTTGCATCAAATTTTATGAGAAATATTGGTATGTAGTTTTCCTTTCTTTAATGTGTTTATCTGCTTTTGATATTCTTCTCAGAATGAGAAGAAAAATATGTGTCTTATTCTATTTTCTAGAAGAGATTGTGTAGAATTTATATCATTTCTTCCTAAATATTTCATAGAATTCACTGATAAAAACATCTGGTCCCAGTGGTTAGATAAATTATTGATTTATTTGGTTTAATAAATATAGACCTATTTAGATTATATATTTCTATTTGTGTGTTTTGATAGTTTGTGTCTTTCAATGGTTTGGTCCTTTTCTTTTAAGTTATCAATTTTTGGGTATAGCATTGTCCATAGTATTCATTTATTATCCTTTTAAGGTCTATGTGATCAAAAATGATGACCCAAATTTCATTTCTAATATTAATAATGTTTCTCTTTTCTCTTTTTTTCTTGATTAGCTGGACTAGATGTTTATAAAATGTATTATTTTTCCCCCAAAGATACAACTTTTCATTTGCAATTTTCTTTATTATTTTTTCATTTCCAAAATCAGTATCTGATATAATTTTTATGATTTCTTTTCTTTTGCGTACTTTAAATGTAAAGTTCTTCTTTTTTGTAGTTTATTATGGTGCAGTCTTATATTACTGATTCTAGATCTTTTTTCTTCTCCTAGATAAACATTTAAAGATATAAATTTCCCTGTGAGTGTTGTTTAGGTTTATTCCTCAAATTTTGATGTTGTATTTTATTTTAACTTATTTAAAGTATTTTTAAGTTCTCTGAACACTTTTTGTCTTTGTGTTACTTAAAAATGTATTGTTTAATCTCCAAATATTTAAAGATTTCCACTTCTTTGTGATTTTTTAGTTGAGTTCCACGGTGGTCTAAGATCATAATTCATGTAATTTCTATTCTTATAAACTTGTTAAATACTTCTTAAGAGCCAGAATATAGTCTATCTTGGGAGCTGAAGAAGAATATATTCTGCTCTTTCAAATAGATTTTTCTATAAATGTCAGTTAGTCAAGTTTATTGATAAGGCTATTCAAGTATGTCCTTAGTGATTTTCAGCTAGCTCGATCTATCAGTTAATGAATGACCAAAGAGTGCTGGAGTTTTTGACAATGATAGTGAATATTGCTATTTCTCCTTTCAGTTCTACCAGTTCTTGCCTCATATATTTTTATGTTCTGTTCTTAGGTGCATAAACATTTAGGATGGTTATGTCTTTATAGAAAATTAACTCGTTTATCGTTAGGCAATGCTTTATTTTTTCTCCAGCCTTGTTTTGAAGTCTGCTTTGCCTGAATTTCATATAGCTACTACAGCTTTCTATTATTTTTAACATAGTATATCTTTCTCTATCACTTTACTTTTAACTTATGAGTTCTTATATTTAAACTGAGTTTATTGTTGTGAACCTATAGCGAAGTCTTTTTTTTCTTATCCACCTTGATAATCTCTATTTTTTAATTGTTTTTTTTTTTTTAGATTGGTCATATCAAAGTGATAGTGATATAATTGGATTAATATCTACCGTGTTTTTAAGTATGTTCTGTTTATTGTATTTTTTTATTTTTCATACCTCTCATTTTAATTGAATATATGATTTCATATTACATGCTCTATTAACATATCAATTATACTTATTTTTAAATTTGGGGTGGTTGTCTTAGAATTTATAACATACATTTTTAATTAAACTATGTCCACTACCTAAAAATATTATATGTATCATGTAGTGGAGGTAGTACATGTACCTTATAACAGAACATTTCTAATTCCTTCACACTTTCCTTGTGAAATTGCTGTTATTTTACTTATTCATATATTAGAACCACCAAATACAAATATCATTACTTTAAAAATCAATTTTCTCTACATCAATTATGAATAAGAAAAAAATGTTTTATTTTACCTTTATTTTTTCTCGAAGGCTCTTTCTTTTTGTAGATCTAAATTTCTTTTTTTTTTTTTGATTTTTCAATTACAGATGACATTTAATATTATTTTACATTCGTTTCAGGTGTACAGCATAGTGATTAGATATTTATATAATATACAAAGTGATCCCCCAATAAGTCTATTATCTACTTGGTGCCATACATAGTTATTAAAATATTATTGACTATATTCCCTATGCTGTACTTTACATCCCTGTAACTATTTTTAATTACCAATCTATACTTCTTAATCTCTTCACCTTTTCACCCAGTCCCCCAACACCTTTCACATCTGGCAGCCATCTGTTCTCTGTATCTATGAGTCTATTTTTGTTTTGTTTGTTCATTTATTTTGTTCTTTAGATTTCACATATAGGTAAAATCATATGGTATTTGTTTTGTTCTTTCTGATGTATTTTATGTAGTATAATAGCCTCTGATATTTACTAAACAAATCTAAAACACTAATTTGAACATTTGAACACCCTTATGTTCATTGCAGTATTATTTACAATAGCTAGGATATGGAAGAAACCTGAGTGCCCATCAGGAGATGATTGGATAAAGAAGTTGTGGTACATATATATAATGGAATATTACTTTGCCATAAAACATGAAATCTTACCATTTGTGACAACATGGATAGACCTAGATCTGAATTTTTAACCTGTACATTAATATTTCTTGCAGGGATTTCTCCTGGTGATGAATTTTGTTACTATTTTTCTGAGAAAGTCTTCATTGCTCCTTCATTTTGAAGGACAATTTTAATGGATGTTGAATTTAAAAATGATGACTTTTTAAGTAATTTCAATATGTCACTTCACTCTGTTGTTGATTGCATAGTTTCTGATGAGGAGTCCACTGTAATTCTTATCTTTGTTCCTATATAAATTAAATGTCTTTTTCCACCCACTCCTCTTCTTCTCTCAAGATTGTCTAATTTTCTTTATTTCTTTTTGAATATGATATGCCAAAATGTAAATTTATTTATTATTTATTCTGCTTTGTATTTTCTGAAATACCTAGTTCTATGGTTTAGTGTCTGTCATTAGTTTGAGAAAATTATCAGCCATATTAGTGCCACAAATATGTTGTCTTCCTCACTTTCTCTTTTACTTCTGGCATTAAAATTACACATATGTTATACCTTTTGACATTGTCCCTCAGTTCTTAGACATTTTGATTTTGTTTTGTTATCATTTCTTTTTATCTTTCTATTTCTGTTTTGAAAGTTTCTATTGACACCTTCAAGGTCACTGGTTGTTTACTTTGTTAAGTCTACTGATGATACCATGAAAAGACAACCTTCATTTATGTTAATGTGCTTTTGATTTCTATCATTCCTTTTTAATTCTCTCTCATAATATCCATCTCTCTGATATTACATATCTGTCTGGTATGTTGTTTATAATTTTTTTATTATAGCCCTTAATATATAAATCATAGTTGTTTTAAACTCTGATATTTTAGTCTATGTCATATTTGAGTCTAGTTACAATGCTTGATTTGTGTCTTCAGAATGTGTTTTTTTCTTGCTTGTTATCATGCTTTGTAACTTTTGAAAGTTAGACATGATGTATTGAATGATAGAAACTGCAGTAAATAGGGCTTTAGTGTGAGGTTTCATGTTAATCTGGCTATGAGTTGAGCATTAATAATATTTTCTGTAACTCAGAATACCAAAGTCCTCGGATTCCTCTATTGTAATTTTTTGTCTCCCCTGTTGTTGTTGGGTTTTCCTAAGAACTACTCCTGGAAGGAATTCTGCACCTTGCAGCTCTTTTGGCTGTAATCCATTGCTATTGTATGGAGATGTTAAAGTAATGAGAGATAGGAAATGCTTTATAATCTTATAGTTTAATGTCAGTCTTCTAGTTGTCCTGTGTAGCGGGACTGTGATCTTCAAAAGTTTTTGTCAGCTATCCCTCTTCTCCTTAGGTCAGCCATACTCACTAAAGGGAGGTGGAATAAAAAAAAGGCCCTTCCCCTATGACTTTGGGAAAAGTCTCTGGTAAAATACTTTCTCCTGGAAAATGGATCTTTTTATGGAGAATGCTGTGGAGCACATTCACAAGGACTTTTCTTCCCTTCTTCTTGCCAGAGCCACAAGGGGTTATTTATTGTATCGGGCAGGGTTTCTGGCAATAAAGGCCATAAAAGTGTAGGATCTCATTAAGACTGAAACCTCTTAAGAATTTTTTACTTTAGTCCACACTTGGATTCCATCAATTTGTCAAATTTGCCATTTAAGTGTTCCTCCCAGTTTATGTCTCCAGATTTTGGTGTGACACTTATCCCTGCAATG
>NW_011888999.1:1263905-1283181 GCF_000151845.1 Pteropus vampyrus | reverse complement strand
AAAAAAAATAAATCTATTCAAGTGTAGAGTAAATAAATGTTATTCTATCTTATAATTTAAATTATTACTTATGTATATGTGTCTTTGTCTCAAATAAAAATTATTTATTTTTAGGAGATTACTAGTTATTTTACATATTTTCATCTTTCTAATTCTGTCAATTTTATTAAAAGGAAACTTAAATAGCTTTCAGGAGAAGTAAATAAACAGCACTGACAGCTTTTAAACTAGTTTAGTTATATTTAGTATAAGAAAGATCCAAAATATCACTGAAAGAGTATAATTATATAAGCAATTTATTATCAGATGTTTTAGGTTTAAAGCAGCATTCTTTGCAAAATGCAAATACTTCCTCTATTAATGGAAGAAACATAATTTTTAAAAGCAATTTTTTCCTAGTTGCTTGTTACTTGAAATTTTTTTCTATATGGGCACTAAGTGGCTTTGCGGGAAGTGAGGAGTTACAATCTACATTTGTACTTCTGTCTGATTTATTTCATTTGGCATGATAATCTCAAGATCTATCCATGTTGTCGTAAATGGCAGTATTTCATCTTTTCTTATGGCTGTTATATTCCATTGTATATATGTACAACATCTTCTTTATCCAATCATCTATTGAAGAGCACTTTTGTTGTTTCCATGTCTTGGCCACTGTAAATAAAGCTGTAATGAACATTGGAGTGCATATTTCTTTACGGATAAATGTTTTCAGATATTTGGGGTAGATACCCAGAAGAGGATTGTTGGATCATATGGTAATTCTATTCTTAGTTTTTTGAAGAACCTCCATATTGTTTTTAATAGTGGCTTTACCAATTTACATTCTGCAGCAGTGTATATGATTTCACTCATATGTGTAATATAAAACTGAAAGCAACAAATGAACAAGACAAACAAAAACTCACAGGCACAGAAAACAGTTTAGTGGTTACCAGAGGGAAAAGTGGGGGGTAGGGGTAGATAAGTGTAAAAGAGGTCAAAATATGGTGAAAAAAGAAATTTAACTTTGGGTAGAGAACATACAATGAGATATGCATGTGACGTATTATTTAATTGTATGCTTGAAACCTATATAATTTTATTAATGCTACCCCAATAAATTTAATAAAAAATAAAATAAAATAAAATCTAGATTTCTGCACCATAATTTCTTTGTAGATCTGAATGCCCAGGAAGTGAAATGGATTTTGCATATAAAAACAAAGGGCTTGGAGGGGGAAAAAAAACAGTAAAACAAAACAAAACAATATCATTAGAGAAGTCATACTTAAGAAAACCAAGCTGGAATTTGTAGATTTGGGTTATGCAATAAGCTCTTAAGGAAATGCTGAGTGACTAGGAGCAGATCACATAATCTCTTGGCTTTGTGTTCTCTACTATATTTGAACTATATAAAAGTTTATAATCATCAAGGGATTTCAGCTTAAAATAGTAAGAATCACAGAAAAATCATTGCTCCCTTTCTAATAAGAAAATGGCAAATAGTCTACAAAATCATATCTTCTGGATCCACCAGAGGCCTGAGATGGTAAGGTAATCTAGTGACATACATCCAAAGAATTTTATGCCACTCCAGAGAGTGGTACACATTACTGATTCCTGTTTGACAGAACAGTGGGAGGATGTGGCAGCCAACATAGAAGTGTGTGGACTTAGAACAAAAGGTCAGCCAGATAGTTCTCCAGAGAAATGGGTTTATTCAGGAACAACAAAGAATTGCAATTTGTAACATGCAACAGTGATGATCTATGCCCAAGCCTGCTAAAACAAAGGAGAAGAAACTCTTTTATAGTGCAGAAGAGGAAATTGGGAGGGCTGTTACAGAGAGTTCCTGTAATGTTTGAGGGCTATTACAGAGAGTTCCTGTAATGTTTCATGAGAGTGCCCCCTCCTGACTTCCCTACTTCATTTTAAATGAGGTTTCTGTTTACTAATTTTTTTTTTTCAAGTGGATAGGAAAAAGACAGCTAAAATTTTAGCAAATTCTTAAAGAGTACGTTTGGTTGGTGTGAAAATTTGGAATTCTTTGGATCCCCAACCACAATAGATATCTATACCAATTTGCCAGGAGAAAGATTGGGAGAGATCATCAGACATGAGAGACTGACTCATTCTTTATCATTTGTAGGGCAGTCTAAAGTGTGAAGGTGAAGGTGAAACAAGAAAATTAATAGAAACTTAGTCAGTGTACTGCATATATACAATATATTGACCATCTCCATCTGGGGAAACACCAGAAAAGTATTCCCAATCTGGACCCAGCACTAAGTAGAAAACAGAGAGTATTTGCTTCTGGAAAAGGAGCAGGACACCTACCAGCTCTCTAAACCCTCCGCTGAGTATGATTCAGGGATCATCTGCTATTGGAGAATAGGCAAGAATGCTGAAAGAGCCCTATCTTTGAGGTAAAGGCTCATAGAGCCTGTTTAAATATATGACCAGAGCAGGAAATTAACGACCCAACTCAGATATCTGTTACTCAAGAGAGTAGATCCTTGGACCAAGTACCTGGCAAGAGATATCTGCCAGTGGGGCAAGTGCATTAGCACTGAGTGGTACAGATAGGCAGGGCCTGTTGAAATCTGTGGATAAAGCCAAACTGTGAGAAACTCTTAAGCACTCCTTACGTTAAATAATCAGAGGTAATTTGAAACAGTAAATGTAACTAAAACAATAAAAAATATTATACCCAGGTTAAGTATAAAATAAATCGATTCCCCTTCCTTATAATCTGACCCCCCCGCCCCCCCCTCCCAAAAAATGGCAGCATACCAATTTCAGAGTTTAAAAATTAATTGCCATAGCCTCTTACTCATGGCTGGCATCATTTACCAAATAAATAAGTAAATTGTCAATAGAAAGAGCCAGAGAATAAAATTAATTTTTTGTTTAACAAACCCCACAAAGATAACTTCGGCCCCCCAAAACTTTACTGGTTAATTCTATCAAGCATGTAAGCAAAACATAGTGCCAACTGAGAAGAGAATACTCCTCAACTCATCTTACTGAGTCACTTATTCTGATGCCAAAACAAATATGACATTACAATAAAAAAGTTACAAACCAATAGCTTTCATGAATATATATTATTAGCAAATCAAATCCAGCAATATATAAAAAGGATGAATGCTGTGATCAGGTGGGTTGTACCCCAAGAATTTTCAAAGTTGGCTTATGTATGCAAGAGAATCCATTTTATTCACCACATTAAGAGAGAAAATAGGACAATACATACAATTTAAAAATTTTCAGAGAAAACATTGGGCAAGAAACAACACAAATTCCTTATATGAAACTTTCAGTAAACCTGAATGGAAAGAAACTTTCTCAATCTGATAAATGGTATGTGTAAAAAAGCCTACAGGTGATATCAAAGACTATCATGAAATATTAAATATTCTCTTCCTAAAAATTTGGAAACGATCAAAACAATATCTAATAAATTGTAAGATATGCAATAGACCATTGATCAAAATATTTAGTGTGATGAAATGTCAAATTTTCTCACATTCATTCATAGATCATTGCAAATATTTTGTAGAACCTAGACTAGCTAACATAATCTTTAAAAAAAAAGATGTTTATAGGAGTTACACTAAAATAAGTGTCAAGACTTACTTTAAAGCTAAAGTAATAAAGACTGTGATATAGGTGAAAGTGTAGAAGAAATAGTAGAACAGAATAAGGAGTCCAAAATTAAAATTAATCCACACAAAATGTCAGAATTGTTGACAAGATTGCCAAAGCAATACAAGAAGAAAGAAAAATGTCTTCAATAACCAATGATAGAAAAAATGGCTCTCTATATGACTAAAAAGAGACTTGACCCCTAACTAACCATTCATGTTATCAATAGACTGAAATGTAAAAAATAATAAGTTTGCTAGAAAAAATACTTCAGAAGATATCTCACTAAGTTGAGAGTAGACAAAGGTTTCTTAGGATAAAAGATAAACTATTGATAAAAGAAAAATTAATAAATTAGACCTCTTAATATTTAAAAATCTTTTACTGGTCAAATGTTCATAGTTGATCATTTCTTCCTCTGCTTTGTTTTAATCAAATGTTAGTCAGATTTTCTTGTCCCTACAATTTCCTGAGAAAACATTAAAAAGAGAACATAGCCCCTTATTAAGTTACCCTGATCACAGCAAGGCACAGTCCCTATTAAAGGCTACTAGTCATTTCCTCTCACTTGCCTCACTTTTTACTTACTGCTTATTCCTCTCTACAAAATAAAAGCATTTTTTTGTGTTTGATTATGAGAGCCTAGCAGATTTCTGAAATTAGAATGTGTTTCCCATTGTGACAGTCTTTTTTTCTGAATAAAGTTTGTTTTTACATAAATTTGAATTTGTTTTTATTTGACACTACTCTCCTAAATATTCTATTATGGAAAATAAAGATAACCCACAGCCTGGAAAAATTTTTTGCAAAACAAATATCTGATAAAGAACTTGAATTCACAAAATTTGAAGAACAGTACCTTGTTAATAAACATATGAATCATTCAATAAAAATAAGCAAAAGATTCAAACACACACCTCACAATAAAAAATGGCAAATAAGCACATGAAAATATTATCAATGTTATTAGGAAAATGCAAAGTAAAATCAAATGAGATACCAATATACATCCACTAGAATAGCTAAAATGAAAGAGAGGGACACCATCAAATGTCGAAGCAAACCTGTAGCCACTGGACCTCTTACACATTACTGGTAAGATTTTAAAATGGGCTCTGTTATTTTTCTATTGATGCTGTAACAGATTACTACACTACACATTTGGTGGCTTAAAATAACAGAAAGGTATTATCTTACAGTTTTCTAGGTGAGAAGTCTGATGTTGTTAGCAGGACTGTGTTACTTTCTGGAGGATCTCAGTAAGAATTCACTTTATTTCTTATTAAGGTTATTGGAAGAACTCAATTCCTTGTGATTTATGACTGAGGTAACCATTTTTTATTTTATTTATTATTTATTTATTTATTTATTTATTTATTTATTTATTTATTTATTTATTTATTTTTTCTATCTGCATGCTGAGAGCTCTTTTCGCTTCCAGAAGCTGCCTACATTCCTTGCTTTTTGGCCCCCATCCTCCATCTCAAATCCAGCAACAGTAGGTAAAATTTCTCTTATTTGTAATCTTTCTTTCCATTGTCACATTTCAACCCACTCTCTGCTTTTCTCTTTCACTTTTAAGAATTTATATGATTATGTTGGGACCACCTAAAATAATACTGAATAATCCCCCCATCTCAAGATGCTTAGCTTAATCACATTGGCAAAATCATATTTGCCATATAAGGTACTTACTCACAAATTCCACGTTTTAGGCTTTATTATTTTGGGGCTTTATTTTGCCTACCACAAAAAGTCCAATCACTTTAAAAAAAAAAACTCATTGTCAGTTTCTTAAAACATTAAATATATACTTTCCTTATTACCTAGAAATTCTGCTTCTAAATATAAAACCAGAGAAAGAAAAAGCCTGTGTCTACAACAAAACTTATACAAAAATGTTTGCAAAGCATTATTTACACTAGCCCTAAAGTTGAAAGATATCAATCAACAGGAGAATGGAGGGAAAAAAGGCAATAAACATTCATAAAAAGGAACAGACTTATGATGAAGACAAAATATTGATGAACCTTCAAAATATTATATGAGTGAAATAGGACACAAAAATATACATAATATGTTTTCTCTTTAATATGAAATTAAAGAATAAGCATAACTAGCTTATGGCAAAGGATATTATATCATTGATTTTCTTTTAGGAGGAGGAATATCTAGAAAGAAGCATGAGAAATGTTTTATGTCTCTATATTATTCGTCAAAATCAACTTGACATACTTTTATATCATTCATCAAAACCGACTAGATTATACACTTAAAATCTGAGCTTTCAGTTTATGTAAAATATATATCAAAAATAAGGTCTTTCAATTTCTAAGATGCTCTGATTCTACAAAGAATAAATTTTTCTTTCACTTGTTTTTTTAAAAATGAAATAGAGATTTTAAAAATAAAATATATTCAGTTTGTAAATTTTCTTAAATGTTTAGAAAGTATCGTCTTTTTCAAGCAAGATGATCAGCAAAATTTTAATTTCATGTCCAAACACCATAAACAATGATTTTTGAGCTTTTCTTCTTTATTCCATCCTTTCAATAGCTAAGATGATAATAAGTAAATGTTTTGGGGACAAAAATACTCATTTCAATATGGGAGCTTTAGTATCAAAAACAGTTCAGATCAAGAAGTTAGATTTCTACAGATGAGAATTGACCAACAACTCTCCCTACTGCTAGCCAATCTCAACACTGATGTGATTCACTGAGTTGTTTTTTATTTTAATGTCATTTCTTGTAATTCTGTTTCAAAGCTGTTGAAAACAACACAGCAAATTGTGGTGACTAACTGAGGATGAGAGTAAGTTTAGAGTAAGGATACAGCTTTTTTTTTAAAAACATTTTCCACCGTAGAATATGACTTAGAGAAAGACAATCATGGGTTAGAAACCTTAACACTAATAACAAATTTGGAGCCGGCAAGAAAAGATTAAGTCTTTTCTGAGGCATAATGAGTCTGGGCAGCAATTTCTTCAAAGTTAATTAATTACATGAAGATCTCTTATTCACTGTAATAAAGTACTGTACTTGGCCTAGTAATTAAAATGAACTGGATAAATGAGGAATCATATGAACATAAGACAAACATTTTAACTTAAAATATATAAATGCACATTTATTCACACATCTTTTTCAGTGAAAAAGCCAAGGGCTTTTCACTGAATATGGGTCACACAGTTCAAGTTTGATCTGGTTTTCTTCTGTATATCTTGTTTAGTTTCATTTTAATTTTTTAAAATGACACTACAATATAAAATAAATCTAAATGTAGAATATTCCAAGATTTTAAATAAATATTCTCAATATATTCCCCAGTATTTTTATTTGCTTAATTTATAGAGTCCTCAAATCATTCATTTATATGGAAACAATATTTCTGTTTCTGCACCCATATTTTAATGTATTACTTAATAGTACAAGTGTCAGGAGTAGAGTCTAAAATGAATACAACTTGCTTTTACCTGAATGCTTATTTAGTTTACCGAATGCGGGTGTCCTGGAGAGCAACCTGTTGTTTATACACATTCGGTGGTGATTTGGGTATCTGTAAAGTGTTTTATGGAAAGAATGGTTATTCTGTTAAATTTGTTAAAAAAAGAATGTTGATTAAGAGAATTTCTGTTGAAGTAATTATTATATTGACATAATTACACATGGTGACTAGGAATGCTAGTCAAGACTCTGTCAGTTTTTGTAAACCTGCATTTATTTCTGACTCATTATCTTATATTTAATGGTGCCCCTGTCCTTTCAAGAACCCAATCAGAAACATACAAACTACAAAACTCTTATGACTTTTATATTTTCTCATTTCTGATAATTAGTCCTGATGATCTGCCAATTCGAATCAATAGCCTTCATATTAATCTCAGCCACTTTTTGATCAGTATTCTTCCTGCAAAATAACACATGCACACACATATGAACATGTATACATACATAGTTCATAGATCATTGCTCTTCAATATTATTGTTAAAAGACAGAATAACTCATAAGTCAGTACCATACCAGAGGATAAGCTAAATTGCTCCACCTATCTTGTAATTCATGACCAATTAAGAAAATTCACACACACACACACACACACACACACACACACACACACACACAGAGAGAGAGAGAGAGAGAGAGAGAGAGAGAGAGAACCTTCTATAAGTTAGCATGTTAAAATGGACTTTCTTTTGGGTGCATGGGATCAACTGCTTATGTTGTAGGCTTTATCCCTGTTATCATTTGTACTTCCCATATTAAAAACCGAATAGTTGTCAGGAGAGGATCTTAGACATTTAAATAGCAAAGCTCCTTTCTTCAAGCTCTTAGGCTGATAATCCAATCTTAACATTATACCTCTCCAAATACATCCTCTCATTTATTCCTCCACATCCACATATGAGTAAAAATTGATCCATAGTGTTTACACTCATCTATCTTTTGAAGATCTAATCCCTTACCCTATAAGATCACCTGAAAGAGGACAGCATCTCAGCAGTTGGGTTATTCTCTGCATTCGTCCCTAATAGGGCTGAACAGATGGTATACCCTTCCCCACAGAAAATGCTCAGAAAAGAAACACCCTTAGGCTATAATGTGAGAGGAAGCTGTTGTGTTTTATGAAAGCAGTTAAATGTAAATTAGGATTTGATTTGGGAATACAGTAGCAGAAAGGAGATAGATAAAGTTGCCATAGTAGGAAATGCTTGGAGGAAGAACACAGACAAGGAATTAGTAGCAGCTGGTAATAGGATGAAATAAGGACATTATAACTCATGTCCAGGAGTTTAAAGTCATGATAACCTTTAACATCCCCTGTATCTCTCTTACATTAAAATGCTAGTGAATACCTCCAATGGCTGAGGTAGGGGAAGGAAATTTTTTAATAATACTGAAGGCTATTAACCCCTTATCAAATAGAGGGTTTGCAAATATTTTCTCCCATTTTGTAGGTTATCTTTTCATTTTGTAGATTGAACTACAATTCAATAGCAAATAACCCCCACAAATAACGATATTGAAAAATGGGCAAAGGACTTGAATAGACATTTCTCCAAAGAAGACGTACAAATGATCAACAGCTATATGAAAACTTGCTCAATGTCACTAATCATCAGGGAAATGCAAGTCAAACAACGAGATAATTTCAAACCTGTTGGATGGCTATTATCAACAAAACAAAACAAGTAATACCCCCATCCCTCCCCAAAAGGTAATAAGTATTGGAAAGCATGGGAAAAATTTGGGCTCATGTACACTGTTAGTGGAAATGTAAAATAATGCAACAATGATGAAGAACATCATAGAAGTTCCAAAAAGAAATTAAAATAATAGAACTACCATATGAACCAAGAATCCCACTTCTGGGTATTTCTCCAGTGAAATTGAAATCAGAATCTCAAAGAAATATTTTCACTTCTATGTTTATTGCAGCATTATTCACAATAGGCAGGATATGGAAATGCTCCTAGTATTTATCAAGAGATAAATGGATAAAGAAGACGTGTGATATATACATATATTTGAATATTATTCAGCCTTAAAAATGCCATTTGTGACAACATGGATGAACTTGAAAAACTTAATGCTAAATGAAATAAGCCAGTCACAGGACAAACACCGCATGAGTCAGTATTCATAGAATCTAAGAGTCAGATTCGTAGAATCAGAAATAGAAAAGTGGTTGCCAGTAATTGGTGGGTGAGGGAAAAGAGGAGTCATTCAAAAGGGTATAAAGTTTCTGTTATGCTAAATGAATATATTCTAGAGATCTGCTATACAACATAGTCCTTTTAACAATACAGTGTAGTGTACTTCAAAATTTGTTAAGAGGTAGTCATCATCTTAAGTGCTCTTACCACCTAAAAGGAAATAAATAAAGGTAGTGTATGAAAACTGATAATAGAGCAGTTTCTAGTGAATTTTTGGAAGAAATGTGGCTTCTCAAAAATTCTACATAGCACTAAAATTCTTTCATACATGACAACTAAAGATAATTTCAAATAAGTAAAGTTTCAAAAATGTGTCTCTGTATGCACTTCTGGGAAAAACCACACTGAATACACATTCAAGCCTAATAAAATATAAGTCAAAAATTAATTTAAAAGCATGGCAATATCTCTGTATGAAAGAATATCAGATTATGAACATGTTAAACATAAAGCATTAAATGAAAATTAATACTGTAATTATAAAATTGAATATAAATGTAATACATAACATAAAATGCAATGTTAATGCTAATAAAGCATTTTATAAACAGGAATTAATTTTGCAAAGGCACATTGGTTAGACTTGGAACAAGAAAATTAAAAAGTAGTATTGGTCTTTATTTTAGAAAACAAGTCAAACATTATTTTGAAAAGTAAATGAACCCACTAGTAGAATTAAAAAGGATATTACCTTTTACATTACTGCAGAAGATATGAAGCAAGCATATAGATTCCACATGGCAAATGATGAGAAGCAAAGGGAATAAAAAAGAAATATAAAAAACAAAACTGAGAACATAAAACAAAGTGACAGAATTAAAGCTACACATAACAGTGGTAACAGTAAAGGAAATTGCTTTAAACTATTCTGTTATTAGTAAGGAAATATTCTCAGGAAGAATGGCAAAACTAAATCAAATTTTAAAACACCAAAAGAAAATGACATGGAAAGATTTCATGTAATAGAATGGGTAAAAGTTTATTGTACATGGACAATCAGAAAGCAATCATGTATAGAAAGTCTAATAGTAAACAAGGAAGAATTTAAGGCAAAGAGCAGAGCTAAGATGAATAGAATCATTTTATAACTCTAAAATAGGCACTCTATGGTGCAAACCAAATGATATTAAATCCTTGTGCATTAAATAATATAATATCAAAATATATAAACTAAAAGTTAAGAAATTAAATAACTTCATAATAGGAAATTATACAAAGTACATCAAATATGTATATATTTATAATGTATAAGCACATTCATTAATATTTGAATTAATATGTATTAATCAAAGCTTTTACAGGGATTATCACTTACTTGTAAATACATATGCAATACTTGGGTGAAAAATTATTACTTGGCTCAAAAGACCCACAGCTGAACTGTTTAATTCTCAGTTCCTCCGCTTTATGCCCTCCTAATCACCCCTCCCTCAAAAAAAGCATATTTAATACTACTGAACAGAGAAATTCACTTATAAACAAAGTAAACAATATAATCACTTTTTTTGATTAGGAAAACAATAATTTCATGATCTTTTCACATCATATTTACCACACATTTTATTAGGGATAGAGAAAACTAAGTGAGAAATTTTTAATATCTCATTGTTTTGCCCAACTTATAGTTGGCAAATTTTTCAAACCTAAAAAATTTGGAAAGAAAGTTAAATGAACATCAATATATAAGTATTGTCCATTCACCTGTATTTAGATTTACAGATTAACGTAATTTCACACTTACCCATGTGTGCTCTCTCCCTCTCCCCTCTTTCCTTCCCTTACTCCTTCCTCCTCCCTTCCTTTCCATTCTCTCTCTCTCCTCATTTTTTTCCTCTGAACCATTCAAAATTTCAAACTTCATAACACTTCACTACTAAATACTTCATAAATAATTTATTATGCACATTCTGATAAAGGCATTCTCTTACATAGCCACAATACTATAATCATACCTAAAAAAATTATCAATTTTATAATATTACCTAGATTTTCAAAACCATCACGGTTTGCTAATTTTCCCAAACAAGTGTTCTATAGTCGTTTTTTTTTTCAATCTAGGATCTAATTAATGTTTACACATTATATTTGTTTATTAATGTATCTAAGTCCTAATAAACTTAACTTTTTAAAGAGGCCATCTTAGTTATCTTGGAGCACATCCCACATTCTCGATTTGTCTAATGTATACTCCTTAGATAGATTCAGGATAAATATTTCGGCAAGAATGCTACAAAGGCGATTGTTAATACTTCTTAATGTATTACTCAGGAGACACTATTGAACAATATTGTGACTATAATGTGAGACAAACTCTGTAATATGGATAAATATTTTTCTTTCTAAAGATTACATTTTACAGTGCCACATTTTATATCGTATTATTCTAAGATTCCTCCATGAAGGTTCACCTCGTAATTCATTTTCACACCTGAGAAAGCATTTTGTTTAGGAGTCTGTGGTATTCTCTTACTCTTGCCTAGAAATAACTTTTATTCCTAATCATATTTTTACTTAAATCTAATGGCTTTTAAATATCACTTTCAACAGGGAAGCCAATTTCATGCACCTTCTAAAATAATAAACAAGTTATCTTGTCACTTTTTTTTTTTTAGTCGGTATGACCGGATGCCATAAATTTTCCTCTGAAATATTCAATCTCATCTACAGGATCCATGAATTTAGAAATACTTTGTTTATTTAAGTACATTGTTTATTTAAATACTTTGTTATACATTTGTTATTTATGTTGTTAACAATGTTGAAAAATGCAGAATATTTACAACTTAGTAGGATAGATAAAACCTTGATGATCAGTTTAAAAAAAATTATTAAATTATAACAAATTTACTCTACAATAATTAATAGGTCCTATATTTTCTTTCCTGATATCTATTATAAAATAATAATAATTCTTTTCTTATCAAATTATTATTAAATTGAACATCTATTTTCCATTTTGAAATTAAAAACGATATATTGGTATAAACACCCAGATGTACAAGATATGTTTTAGACAATAATAAATGTAACAAATGGGGTAAATAATAATAGCTCATAGTTTTTGCATAATAAATGTAACAAATGGGGTAAATAATAATAGCTCATAGTTTTTGCCTATTTTATAACTTAACATGTAGTTGTACTTAAACATTTCTTTTTCTTTTTTCTTCTCTAAATTAAGATAAATTCTCTGTTTCACATAAACTAAAGAGTCTCTGATTAACTTCTGAATGAAATCATTGCAATCTCTTTTTCCCAAGTCTCCTTACAACATACATGAATACAAATTGTGGATATTGAGTATTTTAAAACTGAAATTAGTATCATTTTTATCTGTTTCATATAATGGTTGTTTTCTAAGGTTTTTTTTTAGAGCAATCACAATTGAAAACTATTGAGTAAATAGTTTCTAACTGTGGAAACATAAGTGGATTTGCATTATGAAAAGATATTTTTCTGTTGAGTGTGTATATATCAGATGTGTCTGTAATTTCTCTCCTCTAAGTGTGGACCTGGTTTTAGAAGTTATCACAATAACAAAAGAGACATCAAAGTTTGGGTGGTGAATACACAATGCAGTTTGCAGTTGGCATATTATAGAATTGTACACTTGAAACCTATATAATTATATTAATCAATGTCACCTCAATGAATTTAATTAAATTTAAAAAAATTCTTAATTAGGACAAAAACAGTAGAATTATAGAAGGCATAGTTAAAATAGATGTTAAGGAGGAAAACTTTACTTTTGTTGGCCACTAACTAGATTTGTGGGAAGTAGAGATAAAAAGGAATCTAGGATGACTCTAAGATTTGTTTTGACACATGCATATGGTACCTTTATATAAGATTGAGAATTAAATATAAACTCATATTTTCAGGGAAGGACAATGAATTCCACTTTGAGAATTGTGTTTGTGGTATTAAGATAACATTCAATTGGACATTTTTGGTATGTAATTTAAAATGTAATTCTGGATATAAGGAAAGCAGTCTAGTCTAAAGGTATAAATTTCAAAGCCATATAAGTGGATCAAATTGCTCATTTTATAGCTTAAGAGTGTGAGAAAACGGAGAATGACATACTAGGAATATACCAATATTTATAAGGATGTTAGGAAGACATAAATGCCATCAAAATATTTTCTTTCTGTTCTTGTGTTCATTTAGTTGCCCCAAAATATGGATCCATCCTCCTGGCCAGTCCTTCTTGGTTAAGCCTTCTGATATTCCTGTAGAAGGATTTAACCTAGTCATTTTCTAACTATACTGGCTCCTAATTAGAAAATCATTGTATAAAGAAATATTTAACATTGTGAGTGCTTGAATCAGATATTGCTGAGACAAAGGGAGGGAGAGAGGAAGCTCATATACAGAGATAACTATTATAAATTAATTTAAGGCCTGAGAAGGAGATAAAAATGAGAAAACAATATATAGTATGCATTAGAGAAAGTGTAATATAGTGATGACCCTAAAATGAGTTACTCTCTCCTGTATTGGCAGAATATACCTATACTCAATTTTAAGGCAGATGTAGCCTAATATAGAACTCAGGGATTAAAGGGTTTTTTTTTTTTTCCAATAATTATCTCATCTCTGCAGAACTCAACAAGACTATAAAATGGAGAAACAAGATATTGTGTGCTATATAATGAAGAAAAAAAATCATATCTTTCTAAAGACCTTAAAATTTTAAAGGATCAAATATTACATGATTCGACTGCAACAATAGTTATATATGACTGAATGTAGTATAAGGCACAATATCTACTAGAGATTAGAAGAGTAGGAAATTATTATGTATCATTATTTTCTGGATAAGTCTCAGAAAAGGCCTCGTATATAGCTGGTATTCCAGCATGTGGAAGGGCAAGGGTAAATACACACACACTCACGTCTCCTCATACATCATCCTTCTATTTCCAGAGGTTTTGTACCCCAGGTAGATGATCCCATCTATTTATATAAGTATTGTCTATGGACACCGAGTTAATTGGATAACTTTCTTTTCCCTTTATCTTCTTAAATTTGGATGAGAGGAGCTGTCTGAGCATCATAAATCTCCATCAGTTTGGTATTGCGCTGGCTGTTTAGCTCCAAATAGGCAGCTTATGAGTTATGATGATTTATAGTTTTAATCTTTTCTATAAATGAGTATGGAGGCTATGCAACAGGCCCCTATTTACAAAGAAAACAGCAGATAAATAAGAAAATAGATAAATAGATGATAGATCAATAGATAATCATAATAACCTTGAGATTAAGATGCTACAAAATAGTTAAGATTGAAGAAATGAATTTTTAAACCTCTTCTTCTGGGGTGGATAGCAAATTGATATTTGCTTTATTTGTAAATTTTTATGAATGAGTAATTGGAAATCTGTGCAGTTGTATCCACAGCAATAATATATTGGATTATACCCATTATCTTACTTTTCATGACATTAATTTCTGATTTATCTGACACACTTTGAATAAAGGCTCCTATCTCAGCACATTTTCTAAAAAGTACAATATAAGTATAGAATATTAGAACTGGAAGCTACTTTTTTCTTTTTAATGAATATATTTGACATATTATATATAAATTTACAGTGTACATGTTAATTTGATACATTTAGATATTATAATTGCCATCGTAGGGATATTTAGCACCTCTATCACATTATGTAATTATCCTATATTTTTAGAGATTGGAATAATTAAGTTCCAGATGTTGTTTAGAAGTACAAACTTGCAACAAGAAGTAAATAAGCCATAGAGATTTAATGCACAAGTGTAATGAATATAGACAACCATAGTGTACTATGATCATCAAAGTTGCTAGGAAGATGCATTAAAGCTAGTTTAATCTATGCCCAAGATGGTTTAAGTATTTTTCACCAAAGTTATAGTCATAGTTGTTGGCAGAGATGAGACTATAACCAAAGATTCAATTTTTCACTCATCCCCCAATCTAACATGCTGTGTTAACACATACTGTGTTAATATTCAATGTCAAAATAATTAACAGATTTAAAAGTAAATATTTAAATGTATTACATGAATCTTATCTTTAAAAACAGTGTTTAACACATATTTTAGACTATTCTTGGAAGAATCAAGATAAGCATGATGCATACTCATTAGTTTATTGTGATAACCTCATTGATGTCTGAATGAGTTGGAGATATTTGCTTTATACATTGTGGTGCTTTGCAAATTTTTGCAACTACAGTTTTTTTCTTTCTAAGAAATTGTCTTCATTTTCTGTTTCTATTAGAATTGTTTCAATCCAAAACCCTTATAACAAAGCACTAATTTAATCCATTATATATACAGGGTAATGTTATGATCTAGTTTGTTAGAATAATATATAGTAAATAAGCATTGAATACATTTGAGAAGTGTTTAAAAATGATGACATGAACTTCATGATACATATTTTAAAATTTAATATCTCAATTATTAGTTATGTACTAGGTGGATGATATTATTAGGTTCCTATATTAGTAAGTGATTGTTATAGGAAAATGTTGTTATCACTATAGAATTGTCAGAATCTCCATCATTATCTTCTTCATCATCATCATCATCATCATCATCATCATCCCCAGAGATACTCTTCATTAACAAAGTTTCTAGGTGAATTTATGTCTAGATTTTAACCCTGACTCTACCTCTTATCTGCATTACCTTAATGAGTTACAAAAGCAGGTCCTCAATTATAAAATGGGAATAACAATGGAACTTATCTCAAAGTTTTATAAAGATTAAATTTTAAATATGTTATAAAAGTATGTATTACAGTGCCTAGTACATAGCAAGCATATTAATTGTAGAAGTTGTTAAAGTGGTGGTAATAAAAAAAAAATAGTAGCAGAGGAGTATTAGTAGAGGAAATAGGGCAGTGGTAGTAATGTTGGTACATTGGTAATAATGACTCATATTTCCTTAATATTATCTTTGTTGTGGAAATGATAGAGAAGGGGCCCTAAATTTAGTAGAGTTGATTTTAAATCATCTTATGTTTTCCAACAGAAAGATAGGAATAATATTTTAAGAATACACTTAAAATAAAATCTCATAGAGTTTTCATGAGATAAACTAATACAGGTGAATATTTAGAGCAGCCTTAATCAATAAATAATTATTATTTTCTCTAATACTATGCTGTGTTTTTTTGTTCTACATCACTGGGCTGAAAAGTGATGTTGTAAGTGTAAATCTATGTCTGTGACCAAAAATTGTCCTTTAACTCAATACTATATTGCCTCCCAAATCAGCTTGTTCTTATAGATAGCAATTAGCATACTAATTAATAAAGTGAATTTATTTATTCATCATGGTAGTGAGAATGTCAGATAATATATTCTAAAAGTGAATTAGTTTCCTAACATAGGGAATATTTGACTACCGTTTGTTAAGCTTATTTAATATATAACCCGGGTTCTCTTTAGAGCTGACCCAAGGAGAAGATGATTTCCACTATGTTAGCTCTTTGGATGCTTTTCAGCATCTATTGGATTTTTCTTGTGTCTGCTCCTACATGCTTTTGAATGATTTTTAAGGGCCTAATTTCCTGAGTTACATTCTTTCTTTCTTAAGATAGTGATTTCTGATATATTCTGTTCTGTCTTCTCTCTTTTTGATATACTTACATCCAGATTCTACCACTGAATTTATGTTAACATTACATGGGCTAATAGCAGATTTTTAAGTACCATTGTATTATATTAAAGTTCTATAATGCTCTCACCTAGATATCAGATTACAATAGTCCATTTAAACCACCATTGAATATAATGTGCC
Organism: Pteropus vampyrus; assembly: GCF_000151845.1. Taxonomy (NCBI): domain Eukaryota; kingdom Metazoa; phylum Chordata; class Mammalia; order Chiroptera; family Pteropodidae; genus Pteropus; species Pteropus vampyrus. Next base: position 1,266,040 of record NW_011888999.1, on the reverse strand, counting down.
TGAATATGGTTTTTTCCTTTGTTTCTCTATTCCTCCTACTTCAGTTTCATCAATTTTTTTACATCTGAAAGTTGATGCCCTTCTCAACATCTAGGAATTTTAGGGACTTTATTTTTCTATTTTTTCTTCCCTATTCTTTTTCTCCTGTTCTTTTAGGACTCTAATTATATTTATGTCAGGTTTATACAATTCTGTTAATTGTTTCTTTAGTTTTTTTCTCTCCATGTGTTCCTCGGACATATTAATTTCTATGGGTTTATCTTTAAGTATATGAACTCTTGCTTCTGTCTTCTATCTTCTATTGACTGTTATCCAATGATTTATTTTTTAGTTGTTGTACCACTTAGTTTTAGATTTTCCATTTGTCCTCTTTATAGTTTCTGTTTCCATTCCAACATTCCCTATCAGTTCACTCATTATGTGTATTTTTTCTTTAAGTTTATGCACATATTTATGATATCTGCTATAAATCTCTATTATTTTAATATCTGAGTCATCTTGATTACTATTTGGGTTTGATTACTATTGGCTGATTTTTTTTGTCTTGAGTGTAAATCACATTTTCCTATTTTCTACATATCTAGTGATTATGATGGGAAACTGAGTACTATGAGTAATATGTTGCAGAAGATGTAGAATCTCCCATGGTTTCTAAAAAGAGTTGTCTCCATTTTAATGGCTATAGTAAAACTCTGAACTCTGTCTTCCTTGAAGAAGACAGGATCTGAGTTATCTATTTTTCTTAGCTTCCAGTTGATACATTCTTTCTGGGACATTTGAGATCAGATTTAAATGTGCATTGTAAAGTGACCAGCCAGATGTTTGGGTGTATTTCATACACAAATGTTGCTTACCTCTTTCCAGTATCACCTGCCCCCATTTCTGTTATCTGACATCTCAAGTCAGAAAAATTATGTCTTTCTGCCACCCAAATTTTGAGGAATATAAAGACTACAAAATCAGAAATCACACAGGCTGCACTTTGTCTTTCAAGGCATCTCTCTTATATCTTCTGTCTAATTTTGATCACATTTCAGTGACTATGCATTTTTTTTTAATCATGGTTTGAATTTTACAATTGTTACATGCAGGAAGATTAACCTATTCAAACTACTCCAGAATGATGGGAATAAAAATATAAGATTCTCATTCTTTTTAAATTGGAAATAATTATAGTAATTACTATATTGGGCTTTTTTTGTCAGGGTAAACTGAGATAATTTATATAACCCTTTTGGTGTATATGTTGACACATTGAATACTCAAAAATATTATATACTCATTACTCATTTTTGTTGTTTTTGTTTTGGTATCAGACTTTTGAAAGTATTTTTCATGATTGGGTATCTTTCTGTTGAGAAAAAAAAAATTTATATCTTACTTTTTAGGGAGATTGTATGTAAAAATCCAACTATAATCCAGTTTGACAGTGGCCACAAGAAGAATACACAGATTTTGGTGGGAGATAATAGAGGTTTTTGAGACTGGGCATATTTTGCAATATTTTTAAAATGAGATTTTCAGAAATAACAAAGAGTTAATTATATCTTTAGTAGAAATATAATTTAGATCAAACAAAAAATATAAATATATGGCATAGCAGAACTTTAACATACAATAGAAGGAATGCTAATTCAGAGTCACAGAACTTGTCAGCATCCTTTGTTTGTTATCTAACCAGTATGAACTATTTCTTCACTCAAAATGTAAGAACTCCTGCAGGATCTGATAACAGTTCGAAATAAATAACATTCCTGAGTCCTATGAAAAATGTTCTTAAGTCCTCTGAGAAGTCTTAAAGCTTTTCACAAATTAACTTATGATGATTATCATCTCTTACAATTAAAATAATTCTTTACATTTTAAGATAAATTTATCGTGAAAAGCTATGTCAAATATTAAAAGTTTTATGGTTTTTAAAATAAATTCCAGAGCTTTTTGAAATCAAAGATGATTTTTACATTGGATTAATCTGCACTATCTTCTTTAAATTTTTTCTCTTTGGGTAAAAATATGAGGTTCAAAAGTTGCCTTCAATTTAAATAAATTAACATACTTTCAAACCAATACTTACTAACAAAATTTAACACTATATGAATTAAGATGTAAGAAAAAGCATAATTTTCTCATTTAAA
>NW_011888999.1:1224536-1263855 GCF_000151845.1 Pteropus vampyrus | reverse complement strand
AATGCTAATTCAGAGTCACAGAACTTGTCAGCATCCTTTGTTTGTTATCTAACCAGTATGAACTATTTCTTCACTCAAAATGTAAGAACTCCTGCAGGATCTGATAACAGTTCGAAATAAATAACATTCCTGAGTCCTATGAAAAATGTTCTTAAGTCCTCTGAGAAGTCTTAAAGCTTTTCACAAATTAACTTATGATGATTATCATCTCTTACAATTAAAATAATTCTTTACATTTTAAGATAAATTTATCGTGAAAAGCTATGTCAAATATTAAAAGTTTTATGGTTTTTAAAATAAATTCCAGAGCTTTTTGAAATCAAAGATGATTTTTACATTGGATTAATCTGCACTATCTTCTTTAAATTTTTTCTCTTTGGGTAAAAATATGAGGTTCAAAAGTTGCCTTCAATTTAAATAAATTAACATACTTTCAAACCAATACTTACTAACAAAATTTAACACTATATGAATTAAGATGTAAGAAAAAGCATAATTTTCTCATTTAAAATTCAGAAAAGGCTTTTAGTAATATCTTATAATTATTATGATTTAATTGATAACATGATTTATTTATTTTTGTTAAAATTAAGTAGAATTATATATGTAGCATCTGCAGGCTCTAAATTAACTCTTCTGTCATAAAATATTTCCTTCAAATAAATAAACTTTTTTATTACTTTCAGATTAATTATAAATGTGATATTAATCACTGCTTCGATTAGTTAGGTCTGCAAAGAAACAAGAATCTATATCAGTTCGATAAAATAACTTCTTCAGTTTTTAAATTGCAATCAGCATTTGGGAAATTACTGTTGGGTTTTCCATTTTCTTTCATGCTTAGAAATAAATCAGTTGTTTTTCCAAAGATGGCCTTTCAGAAATCATTCTCATCTTCTTTCATTACTTTAGAATGTTTTTTTTTTTTTTTTTTTGACTATCACATCTCAGGAGATTTGCTTCTGATAACAAGAAACCTATACATAAATTCATAAATACTGGTTGAAAAACATCCATTTTGGACAGTCAAACTGGATGTTTTAATAGGAGATATTGTATAGGAAATCTAAGTAGTATCATTCAATTTATTTCTACAAATTTCAGTTTTAGAATTGTATAGGTGAGATATTTAATGTATTTGATTTTCATTTGCTATACTCTGAAGCTTCAGTTTTATAAAAGTTTTAAAAATTATAGGCTCATTGTACATTTTCCATGTCTCTTTTAAAGTGTAGGTTTTATTCTTTACTTCTTTCCTTAGTTCTCAGTAATTTTTGGTTGTAACTCTTCTTTCTCCTTCCTACATTCTTTTTTTTTCCTGTTATTTTGATGCGAGTCTTTCTCCAAATTTGAAACTATAAACTGCAATTTCAAGATAAACTAATATGTGCTGTTCTCTAAAGTCTTCAGTCAGTCTGATTTATAGAATATATAGGAGTGTAGAAAAATTTCACTATGGTAATTTTTCCTTGAGTATTGAGAACCCAAAGAGTTATCTGTGGGAGAAAGCTGGCTAGAATTTGGCTGACTAAAAAATATATGATACTGGGGCACAAACTCAGATGATGTCAATTTATAATCAATGATTTTTTTATATATTTATTACATACAAGATTCCAGCCATTGAGTTATATTGCATTTTGTTAAGGAATCCAGGGAAATGCATATTACAGATTTAGTGGTGGGTTTTTTGGGAGTGACTGGAGTAAAAATATTAGCAAGGTGCTCCTTGGAGTTGTTTACGTAGACCACTAAAATGAAAGATATTTGAGTGATTTTTACATTAACAATATCAACAAAATAGTGATAATTTTTTAAACAAGATTATTTTTTCAAGAACCTCAAGTATATTTTTTGTACCTGATTTTTCTTTATCTTATATGTAACCTAATCACAGTTTTTCTTTTAGTCACATATCACTGAACTCTTATTGAAAAGCTTTTGGATTCAAAATACTCCTTTTAAATTGCTTGTTATGAAACAATTTATAAGCATTTATTGTCATCCAAATGAACAATACAATTTCCCTCTCTCTAAGAGAATGGATTTAAAATCCAAAATAATCGCCAAAATATAATCAAGGAGAAGAATCGCTTTGAAAATGCTGTATGCTGTATTCATCAAAGCACAGGCTAGAAATATTTTCAGTTGATTTTAGGACCACTGATTTAATGGCAGTTTCATTGAATTGTAATATTTGAAAGCTGAAAGATATTGTCTGTGCAAGGTCAGGGAGCAAGTGTTAAGTGGAATATTTAGAAGAAAACTCTAACTTGCTATGTAACATGATGAAAGTTTTTCAATGTCTTTGGTGCTCAGTTTTTTCTTGGGTAACATAAAGGAATTATATCTGATTATCCATCTCCTAGTTTTCTTTGAGCTGTGTTTTTCTTATTCACGAGAGAGTTAGAGAAGAGTATTAATCTACTGTCAGATCTGTATAAATTACAGAAGAAGTAAATGGATATTTTTTCTACTTTCCTATATACATAAGTATTTCTTCATTTTTTAAATTGTAAAAACTGCTGAATGAAGCATGCTTGCTTTTATAACTGTTGTCGTAATGCCATTTCTCTTACTTCATTATGGTATTTAAAATATTAACCCTAACAACTCTCACTTTTGAACACTTAATAAACATAAGACATTATGTATTCACTTTACATAGAGTATCATTAAATTATTTACAAAATTATCTATTTAAAAATATTCATTAAGGATTTATTACATTTTGGGCACAGTATGTGCCATGATCTTTATCTGATGGATGACATAAAGGAGCTTGTCATAGGTCACATAACTTGCAGATCCTAACAATAATATTTTCAAATTCCAGTAATTCTGGCTAGCTATGGCAGAAATAAGGTTAATAAAACATTCTGAAACGACAGCTTCCAACTGTAATCTGAACAGGTAAAGTAGTCTTTTAATGCTACACGAGAGATCTAGGGATTAGGTGACAGCTCTGGTTTAGAAGACAGAAGTAAATCTCAGATATCTATGTCTGAATAAAGTTTAAGACATCTACTAACTTCCACTTGTCCAACTTCACCTGATTCTGCAGGGAAGATGTATTCATCTTTTCTCGTGTGGTCTCTAGGGCTACCATCTTTAATGCACTTGGTCTATGGTTGTTTTTATAATTTGATGGCTTGCTCCTTTTGTAGACAGTATCCCTTTACTCCTTCACCTATTCTTGGTCTACAAGCCTTTCAATATTCATGCTGTTCTCAGAACCCACACAGCTTGTCTTAACATTCATCAGGCTCATTTGTTTCATGCTTAATGCCTTCGGAGTCAAACCTTAGGCCCAAGACCAGATTTCTGGGTTAGTAGCCCCTCACTGGACACACTTTAAATCTCCATGTTTGTGCTAGATGTTTAGGATTGTAAAAAGGAACCCTTGGTCTCAAGTTAGTACTCCAGTAGTTCTAAAAACAATGACATATTTTCATAAAAAAATGAACAATTCAAATGCTGGAAGAATTGACTCATCATTATTATATATTTGGGCCAAAGACAATTTGTTTATACTTTGTTGAAATATGTTTCACTGGCCTTTCTTCCTTAGTGTCACTAGGCCCTCAAAGGTGACTAGAGGACTTCTAATCACTAAATGCATTGATTTCTTTTTTTAGTTCTCATTTTTATTTCTTACCAGTGACTGACTCTTAAGACAGCTGCAGGAATGATCATGGGCTTTGGAAAAAAGACATAGAATTGATTCTTATTCAAGGCATTTGCAAACTGCATGTCCTTGGACATGTTACCTAAACTGTCTGAGACTTATTTTCAAGTAGAAAAAAAAAGTTTAATAATAACTATCTTGTAGTGTTGTGTTGAGAATTGAACCTATGTTAGATATGTTTCCCAAGACAGTACTGTACAGGGTAACAGCATCTCTCAATACACTTTGATCTGTTAGTAAGTTAAACAGTGTGCTTTACTTTTGTTCAACTATATGTTATGCTGCACGAGCATTATAGTGACTCATATGAGCAATAAAGGAGATACTTTTCATTTTTTAAATACTCTTACAATTTGGATTCATCCATTCATTAATGTTGGCTGTGCAAGTATTTAATATAACAACATTTGGAGAGCATAAACTTAATATTAATTAAATTATTTATCCTTTGGGAGAAGTTAAGTTTTTATTTTACCACAGGGGACACTTTGTCAATAAGGCTATGTCAGCCACTATGTGAAACCCTTACAATGAAATGCAACTTGAACTAAAAAAGCATAGCCCTTGAAAAGTACCACTTAGTCAGATAAATTGTCTCCACCAAAATTGCTAAACCAATAAATATTTGCTACATATGGCTCTGTTATTGTATTATATTAGCTTCTTTCTGTGATTACTCTCCTGATACCAGTTCCTACCTCAACCTTTGAGACTTCGCCTTAGACCTCCTGAATATAGGTTATTTCCTACTGTTACTCAAACCACATCTGATGTTCAGCTACTGATGTTATCAGGTCACTAGGTACTTGATGTCTCTCTGAATTTGTATAGTTTAATCCAATGTTAACTGTCTCGGCTTTATCCTGAGCTTCTCCAAGACTACATGTGAGTGATATGGTCACATTTGATCATATACACATTTGTTCAGACATTTATTAAAATCCACAAATATTCATTGCCTAATATTGTTCATATACTATCTTGGCCACTGGAGAATAAGTTCACCGACTAGAAACTACACAAACAGAATAGAAGTAAAATGTATTCATGCAAAATAAAAAGAACTTCCTTAGTATTCTTATACCGATTACATACCAAAAACCAACAACAGAGTTGGTTGCTAAAATAAAATAAAAAAAAATTAAAATACTCACAAACTGTTTCTGTTTGACAGTTTACCAGAAATTCATGTTATTGAAGTGAACACAGAGGGAAAAAAAACTTAATTAAATATTTACAACTCATGAAGCGAAAAACAAACCCACCAATATTTGTATGTAAAATTGTCTAAAATAAGGAATACTTCAAAGAATCTACAGGTTTATTAGAATGAAGTAGAGTGTTTATCAAGGTGACAATATATACAATCAATATATAAAAATTGTAGAAATTTTCCACAGCAGCCACAATTGCAAATTGTAGTTTGTAAATGAATACGATTTACATCAAAGGAACAAAATTTAAGATCCATGGCACTATAACTAACAAAGGAAATACAAGATATTGCAAAATTGAAAAACAAATATTGAAGGATATTTATGAAAACCAAAATAGGTGAGGAAATGTACTTTATTAGGATTAAAAAAAAATCCCAATACTTTCAACATTTTTTTTTTTACATTTAGGATCATTAGTGTCAATAAAAATTCCATTAAAACCCCAATATTTTCTTAAAAAACAAACAAACAAACTTTGAGCCATTTTTAATATCTATGATATCAAGAAGAAACACCCAACCACTTCTGAAAAAAATGAAAAGTGGTAGGATATATCCTGCATGGTATCAAGAATTATTTATAAAGCACAGTAACCAAAACATTTACTTAGTAATTAAAAATAATTGGCTTGGAAACAGAAAGACAAAATAGTAGAGAACACAGTTATATTTTCACTGTTATATCAAAACGGGATATATAAAAAAGTGTTTTGCCAATCACTGGAGAAAGATAGGCTTATGAATTAATTATGCTTGAACAATTAGGTTACACATCATATATAAGATTCAATTCTAGGCAGTTAAAGAAAAAAAAAATAACTTCATGTAAAGAGGACTAAACATTTTAGAAGAGAATTTAGAGAAATATTTATATGACCTCAGGCTAATAAAAGACCTCATTACAAGATTTCAAATGTGCAACCCATAAAGGGATATATAGAATGTAAAAAATCTGTGTATTAATTCAACAATTTTTTATTGAGCACTCTGTGCCAGGCTAAGAGCTGGGGATGTATCAGTGAATAAAATAAAGAAAATTTTTGTCCTCGTAGAGTTTAATTTCTAGTTAAAAATTTGTAATAGATATGTTTTAATCTGTTTGGACTGCTTAACAAAATATCACCGACTGGGTGGCTTAAATTGTATTTATATTACTTCCAATTTACCTGTGTTTTATTTGTAAATTAAAAATAGTTAAATGTGTATATGTTTCTTTTTTCTTTTTTCTCTTTTATTGTTTTTTGTTTCTTAAACTAAATGTATTATCTCCTATTTTTGCTGATATGCTCATCAAAACTCCATTCACTGACTCATCTCTCTCCCTCTCCATACCCCCAGTCTACATTTGACCCCTTTTAAGTCCTTAGGCTTTGAATACATCTGTGCCTATCCTATCTACTTCCTTCCTCAGTCTTGCTGTCATCACTTAAATTATATGTACCCTCTTTTCATGTACGAAATGGTGTAATGTTCACAGGTTTCACCTTGCCTCCCTCAGTGCCTATTCCAAAAACTCTCTTTCTCCATTTTAATTCTGTTGCTGTAATTTTAAAGACTTCCCATTGCTCACCAAAATATGTATTAATCCTTTTTTCTACTTCTCAAGGACAGTAACTACTGGTGTTCACCTTTCTTATCTAATATACATACTTTCAGATTCAACAAATTCGAATAAAATAACATTCCATGTCTTGCTAATTTCTGTAGCTCTACCTAAATTTCCTCTGTAAATAGCCTTTTAACATTACTGAAAATCTAAATAGTACTATAAGATATATTATATATTTGTCATAATTTAACATATTTGCTGCTTTGACTTATAAATGCTATCTCTCATTTTGCAAGGTAAAGAAAAAGAGCATCATAGGGATCATAGTTGTCTCTCGGTATCCACAGGGTATTGGGTCCAGGACTTCCTGTGGATACCAAAATCAATAGATGCTCAAGTCTTTATATAAAATAGTGTAGAATTTGCATATAAACTATGCACTATTCCTGAATGCTTAAATAATCTCTAGATTACTTAAAATACCTAATATAATGCAAATACTATATAAATAGTTATACTGTATCATTTAGGGAATAATGACATAAAAAAAGTCTGCATATGTTCAGTACAGTTATAATCATTGTAGGCCTAACTACATAGTACAAGGCAGCAACAATGTAACATTTTTTTCAAATATTTTTGATCTGTGGTTGTTTGAATCTTCAAATGCAGGATCAATGGACATGGAGAGCTGACTATATTGTAACCAAGATCACTCAAGCAGTAAGAGGTAGAATTTATATTTAAATCCAGAGATGTTTACCTACAAGGGCTCTTCCCCAATCTGTTTTTTCTACCTGTCACAATTTGATACCATATATTTTAATGCCTATTTTTTATGTTTTCTCTTGAATGAAACTTTTGAAACCTGCTTCCCAGATGGAAATACATATATTTAATTTATATATATAATTTTTATCTGGGGGAACATATGTATTATATCTATAAATACATGACATATACATATGGGATATATATATCTACATGTAGACTCTATATATCTATAAATCTACATCTATCTTTATATCATCTATATCTACATATCTATATCTATCCCTATCTACACCTATATTTATATCTATCTATATTATCTATCTATCTATATCTATATCTATTTATCTATCTATTTATATCTTCACCTGCATTTAATGAAAAAGAAACCATCAAAAGGTTTTCTGGAAGAGGAAAAGGTTCATGAAAGAGAAACCATATATATTACCATAATAACACTGAAATGAATTATTATATTTATTTGGGTACAGAATTCTATATTGTAGCATATTTTTATTTGTTGTTACATATCTAATTGCTCCTACTGGAATAAGAGGCTTTTGAGAATAGGGAGCACCTTGTTCATCTTTATTTCTCATTACAACAATTAGTAGAGTGTCTTGCACATGGCAAGTGCTGAATTAATTGAGTTTACATTGAATTATATTTCTTTTATCTTGATAGACAGGTAGATAGATAGAAAGCTACACATAATATATTCAGATGAAATACATGATAAGATTACTGTCTAAGAAATATTTTGAATTTTTGTATGTACTAGATCATTTTGAGCCATGTGACAACACAAAGAGGATAACTAATAATGACTGATAAACTGGGAAACTTGGGTGACAGCTAATATTTAGCAGTGTATCAGCTCTTTATCACAGAGAACTAAATAGTTTTACTGTACATACAAATTGCAAAATTATGACTATCTAGCAAACTGTAATAAAATTCTATAAATCAGAGCCAAACAGGATGAACATTTTTAACCATGTATCTCTCTGACACTGATCTTTAGAAAATTCTGGCATTTGAAGAATGATTTGTGAGGCATATTTTGATGTCATGAGGCTAATAGAACTCCATCCTATGGGTAATAATTTGTCTCAGGATTGGCACAGCCACTAAAGGGCTGTAAATATTACATAAATAGTGTAAATTCCCAATTTTTCAGTTTGTTTATAAATGGAAAAAGTTAATGTTTTAATTATAGTCAAAATGTTATGGCAGGTAGAGTTGGAGCTTTATATGTAGGAATTTTATTAGACATTATCATTATCAGAATAGTCTCTATTATTTTCACTACATAGTTAAGTAAAATAAATTTCTCTTAAAAAACACATCTCTTGGAATTTAAAAAGATATTGAAGAAGTCTTTGTCTCATTATTCTCCATAGGCACTGCTTAAAAGAGATGGACATTTCTATTTTCCTTAAAATGTTTGTAGCTGAGTGACTCATCAACTGAGTTTATCTCACACTCTGTGTTATTAAGGGTCTTCATGTCTATATTCATTATGTCACCTAAGTAGTTTTTTAGTTTGTATTAAATGTATATTTATGGAGTACTGGCTACATGGCAAACATTGTTCTAGACATTACATATATAGTGATAGAGAAAAAAGGTCAGGTTTGTGACCTCATGGAGCTTATGTTCCAGAGAGGACAGAGACAGCGAACAAGTTCTGTTTTTGGCAATCACTGAGGCAGCATGGGAAAATATTTTTTGTTAGTAGGATTCAGGAAGACAATGTATTTTTGTGGAAAAATCTATTATTCAACAGCAGGTTTGGTGAAGTATTCATTGAAAAAGTTCTTTGGTTTCAAACAGTGGAATAAGAAAATAACAGGCTTAAGACGTGATTTATTTTTCCTATAACAAAAATCTGCAGGTGGGTAAGTCTTGGCTTTCGCTCAGGGTCTGCATCTATATGATTTATTGTCTTTCTTCATGAAACAAGTTGGCAGTCCTAGATATAGCCATGACATACTGACAGAGTAGTAAGAAAAAAAAGGAAAGGAGAAGTACATTGTTAGATTTTTTTCTTAATCAGCCCAAACCATGACGTGATGCCTTCCCAATAATCTAGTTATATGGGAGGTTGGGAAGTAAGTATTTGCTTTTATAGCCTCTAAAATAGAGATTGGCAAAACAGAAAGTAAACGGGAACTTAATTTGAGTGAACATACCTGTAGTATCTGTCATAACAGAAGAAATAGATTTGGCAGACTTCAGTGTATGATATTTAGTGTTAAGAGAATAAATGAGATCCATTAATCTACGTAAGTGCTTTTGAATATAACACTTTTCAGTGGTTAAATTGTACTATGTCTGTGCTATTTAATACAATAGCTACTGGCCACATGTAATGTTTGAGCCCTTGAAATATACCTAATGTGACCAAGGGACTTAATCATTAACTTTTTAATATTATGATTTAAATAATTGCTTGTGCTAATGACTATCATAATGAACAGAGGAAATCCAGATAATGTAAGAAAGAAAAAAGGGAGCAGTATTAGCTTTTAATATGTTGATATTAAGAAGATTTATACTAGAGAAAGGATGACTATACACACAGTATATATATATATATATACACACACACACACACACACACACATATATATGTGTGTATATATATACACACACACATATATTTGTTTTGTTTAGTTTTCCTACATAAATAATTATGTGAGATATCTGAAAATGAGAAAGGTGGGAATAATATTTGAAGAAAAGGTATAAAGTGTTTACTTAAAATAGCAGTATTGAAATGTATTAGTTAGTGATGTCAGCAAGATGGCAGAATAGGACTTTCTATCCCTCATCGCCCCAGAGAAACATTAATTTAACAATCATCTGTAGAGGAAAATACCTTCACAAGAGCACTAGAATCCAGGTGAGAGATGACAGCATCTGAGGGGAGCACAGAAATTAGAAAAGACATATTAAAGAGAGTAGGAAGGACAGTTTTACTTAACTTTCCTCACCCCTCTTCTAGGCCTGTGCAATGCAGCACAAACGGAGATCCCCTCAGCCTAGGAGTTCTCCTGTAGAGGAAAAGAGCCAAGTGACTTGTAGTCTTTACTGCAGGCTTCATGCCTGTCCCCACAGTCCCAGGCTCCATGCACACATGCTCCCAGCCTGTTAGCTCAAGGACCCTAGCATAGAGCTTACCTGTGGACCCTAATACCAGGCCCACTTGCCCACAGACCCTGGCTGCCTGTGCACCCTGACAACCAGTTTGCCCAGAATCTCTGGATGGGCTGACTATTGAAGGACTTTTCCCTGGTAAAGCTAGTTCGTAAATACCAATTCAAGGCTACAATGATCACAAACAAGAAAACATGACAGAACCAAAGCCGGTAGATAAATATAACTCATTCTTGGGGAAATGTAAGCTAAAGCCACAATGAGATATCACTCTTCTCCTATTAGGATGGGTATTACCAAAAAAAAATAAATAAATAAAAAATAAATAATAATAAATAATAACAGCAATAACAACGACAATAATAATAATGTTGGCAAGGGTGTAGAGATTAAAAGAAACACTTGTACGATCATTTATTTATTTATTTCTGTAGTAAGAAACAATATTTATTTTTCTGATACCATGGTTCTGGTGGATGATTTTTATATCCATTTTAATAAAGGTTAGAGAAAACATTTCGTGCATGAGAGGAGGAAGACAAGGAATCACAAAATTAAAAATAGAAACAAAATCCTAGATAGTTTTTAATATCTGTTTCATTCTCACATTAGTAAAATTCACTTGGAAATATTTAATAGAAGGAGAACAAGAAACAAGGTGGTCAGAGAAAAGTATATGTTGGGGGATACACATAAAATGTCATGTTATTCAGCCTTCTAAAAGAAGAAAATCCTGCCATTTGTAACATGGGTGAACCTGCAGGACACTATGTTAAGTGATAAGCCAGACAGAAGGACTCCACAAATTCGATTATATGATGAATCTAAAATTGTTAAACTCATAGATTCAGTGAGTAGAGAGGTTTTTAGGCAAGCAAAAATGCAGGAGATATTTGAGAAAGCAAAAGTGGGGAGATATGAGTCAAAGTGTAAAAAGTTTAATTTGTACAAGACGATAAATCCTGGAGATGTACTGTATAGTGCCTGTAATTAACAATACCATGTTTTATATTGAAAATTTCCTAAGAGTAAATATATTATTAAATGTTATTATCACAAAAATATTAATAATGAATAAACACGCAGGAGAATACTTTTGAAGGTTATGGATTGGTTTCTGATAGAAATTGTGGTGATGATTTCATGGGTGTATTTTTAGCTCCAAACTTGTTAAGTTGTAAATATTAATTATATACAGCTTTTTTTCACAGTTTTATTATGATATAATTATATAACATTGTATAAGTTTAAAATATACAACATAATGATTTGATATATGTATATATTGTGAAATGATTACTACAATAAGTTTAGTTAACATCCATAATCTCTCATAGTTACATTTTTTCTTCTGATGAGAACTTTAAAGATTTACTCTTTTAGCAACTTCAGATATACAATACAATATTGTTAACTATAGTACCATGCTGTACATTATGTCCCCAGAACTTATTTATTTTATAACTGAAAGTTTGTGCCTTTTGTCCACCTAACTTATTTCCCTTACCCTCAACTCCTGCCTCTGGCAACCACCAATCTGTTCCTTGTTTCTATGAGTTCGTTTTTTTCAGTTTCAACATATATCTGAGATTGCACAGTATTTGTCTTTCTCCGTCTGACTTATTTCACTTAACATAATGCCCTCATGATTCATTTATGTCACAAATATCAGAATATTTTTATGACTAAATAATATTTCATCGTATATGTATTTCTTTATTCATTTATCTGTTGACAGATACTTAGGTTGTTTCCATGTCTTGCCTATTATAAATAATAAAGTTGGGGGTGCAGATATCTCTTTGACATAGTGCTTTTGTTTCCTTGAAATATATATGTAGAAGTGGAATTGCTGTATCATATGGTAATTCTATTTTTAATTTTTGAGGAACCTCCATACTGGTTTCCATAGTGGCTGCACCAATCAACATTCCTAGCAACAGTGCACAAAGATTCCCTTTTCTCCACATCCTCATCAACACTTATCACTTGCCTTTTTTATGACAGCCATTCTAATAAGTGTGGCAGTATCTCACTGGGCTTTGATTTGCATTTTTCTGACAATTAGTGACTTTGAGCACCTTGCCAGGTACTGGGTGGCCATTAGTATGTCTTCTTTGGAAAACATATCTATTCACTTCTTCTGGCCATTCTTTAATTGTATTATTTCTATTTTTTTAAATAAGTTATATAAGTTCTTTACACATTTTGGATATTAACCCTTTATCAGATATGTACTTTGCAAATATTTTCTCCTATTCATTAAGTTGCCTTTTCATTTTGTTGATAGTTTCCTTTGGTATGCAGAAGTGTTTTTTTTCAGTTTCGTGTAGTTCCATTTGTTTATCTTTGCTTTTGTTGCCTTTGCTTTTGGTTTCAAATCCAAAAAAATTATTGCAAGACTAATGTTGAGTTGCTTACCCGATGTTTTCATCTAGAAGTTTTATGGCCGGGTGTTATGTTCAAGTCTTTAATTTGCTTTTTCGATATGATGTTAGATAGGTATATTCCATTCTAACTATATTTAACTTCTTGTGGCTGTTCACTCTGTCTATTCTTTTAACAATATGGAATGTCTTTTTCTTTATACTCTCATTCTTGCCCGTGTAATAAAATCTACCCATATTTTAAGATTCAGATAAATGATCCTATTAAATATGACAGATTATTCACACACATTTGTCTGAGCTCATTCTCAAGACTAGGTATAAAATAACAGCAAAGTGAAGAAAAGGTATAAGCACAAAAACTGAAAGAATGGCAGAGGAAAAAACAGTAAAAGATATTTCAAGACATATTTGAAAATGGAGTTTGTATAAAGAAGTAGTACCTAGAGGAGCAGAGGAAATTGCAATGAAAGTGCCTGCAGAGTGAGAAGCAACCAATTCACATTCAGGACTCCAAGAGACTGGGTAGTATTAAAAGCTGCAAGATATTTGGGGTTAACAAGAGGGGATTGGTTAAAAACCCCGTTAAGAAATAATTTGGCAGTGCCCTTCCTACAGGGAAAGGGGCCCCATGTTATCTCTCTTTCTCTTGACAACATTAGGTGCAAGATTTATTCTTTAGCAATTAAATCATACAATTTTTCACCTTCAAGCAAAAGGCACAGCATAAGTCAGGGAGAGTCAGGGGACCAAAACAGAGAGAAAGGTCACACAATGTTAGGCTCTATAGCTCCATCTCATTTCTAGACCTGAAACATTAGCGGTCAGGAATATTTCTCTAGGTAGAATTATGGGAAGATTATTTTTGGAGTACTGAACAACTCTAAAAAGACCTTCAGATATAATATTTAGGTTCAATCAGTGAAAAAAATGAAATGTGATTTATCACTCAGTCACTCTATAACGATCATATCAGTTAACTCTCCTGTCTATACATGCTTACTCTAAATCAATACCTCAGTCTCAATTATGGAGGAGAATACAAAAAAAGGAAGAAACACAGAGAATAGACACTAAGAGGAAACAAAAACAATTGGGGGAGGCAGAAAATAATATTATTGGAAAAAACTATAAATGAGATATTTAGAGAATTAAGATGTCGTATTCATAAAACAATATTATGGTACCAATACCAAGGTAATAAAGGAGCAATTGGAGACCAAGAAAGTATTGTTTAGAAATGAAGCTATAAATAGTGAAATTTAAAGAGGAACTCATAGATGGGTTGAGAGATGAATTTCAGAGAATCTCTCTGAAAATAAAAACACTACTCCTCAAATCCATAATTAAAAAAGAAGTTAAAAATTAAGAGAGGAAGAAAAAAAATTAGGTGATTCACCATTATACTAAAAAAGTTCCAGAAAGATAAGCATAAGCCCAAACTAACACCTATGGTCAGTCTTGCAATCCAATCTGTGAAGATGCTACTACTAGTTGGACAAAAACTACAGATTGCACTGGCAAGATCATCAGAAACAAACATGGTTTGCTATAGCTGTAACTCCTGCCACTGCTGCCTCTGCCACGACTGGATTAAGCTGCTTGTTTCTGTTTACTTGTGTCAAAAATTTCTGACTCAAAGTCTAAAGTAAATAAATATGATTCATGGAAACCAGGCCACGTTTATATCCTTGTTGCAAGAGAGATTAGAAAATCTTTTATCTGACAATTTTAGCTTCTATAATGGGAGTTTGGCTCATAAAGATTTCACCTACACAGGATGGGTTTAAAAACTAGGCACCGAATAGAATCACAAAAGTCCACCACACGTGGGAACTAATATTAGAAAGCAGAGAAGATAAATCGTAGGGTGAAGGCAAAACAAAACAAAACAAAAATTAGAAGGATGGCTGTGAGTAGACCTACATGGAAAGAAGTCTACATTGGAACAGGGGGATGGAGAATTCTGAGAGAATTAGCTCTTGGCAACAAGTAAACAGTTAAACACAACCTAACAAAAATAACAACCAAAAATAAACTGATAGTATATCTGAAAAATCTGAGCATTTAGAAAATAATATTAGTAGATATTTTATAGTTCTTATGAGGCATTTCAAAGAATTTAACAATGAGTCGATAAAGCAAAAGAAACAAAAGAAAAATGTAAAATCTAGAATAACATTTGTTGATGGAAAATAATCCTCCAAAATAAACATAATAACAGTTTAGCTTGGTTCATCAGTATTTTTCAGACATTTACAGTCACAAAAAAGTGGTTTAACTTTATTGCGAAAAATAACATAGGGAAAGAGATGTTTACAGGAAGCCTTCAACTGATAATGTGGAAAATCAAAAATGCACAAAAACAGTATTAACAGAATTTAGGAGCATTAAGTCAGTAAAAAAGGAAACGACTGAAAGATTTGAAAGCCCCTAGGAAATAGGACTTCAAAATAGGGATAGTAACTGAGGGACTTTCATAACAGTAAAACTATATCTTTAAAGAGGAGCTAAAATACCACCTTTTCTCATGAGCCCTGTTGAGGCAAAGTGAGTTCCTTTCTTTATGTGTTCCCTCAGCACCTTATATAAATCTTTTTTATTGTAGTAATAAAACACACTGGATCATAAGTAATTATTCACATATCTGTTGTCCTTGCTACCTGCATACTTTCTATATGTAGCAGAATATTGTGCCTTATATAAAGTAAATGTCACATACATTTTTTGAACTACTCTATACTCAATCTTCTCCACTTCAGTCTCTATTTTTAGTTCATTTCCTCATCTTTACTTCTATCTTTAACATGTACCATTTCAATAATTTTGCTTCTACTTTTTAAAAATCTTTTGTATCCTCATGGAAGGAAACCCAGAAACAGAGTGAATTTGAAATCTTCTTTCAATGATCATATCTTCTGTTTTAGTCCATCTTCACATTCCAGTCTAGAATATCTACTGTACAAAACCAGCTTGAGACTTACTACCTAACCTTATTGGGGTGAATTAGTATTGATAACTTTTTCACAAGCATATATTGAAAATATTTCACACAATAAAACCTGGGTAAGGAAGGTCAAAGTCATCTATTGAGTGGATGCACTCATTGTGGGAAAACCATAAGTAATTCATGAACATTGTTAGCCTTCTAGATATCTATAGATTATCAACAGTTTTGTTAGAAGAATTTTATTACAGTCATAAAACGGCAGAGTTCTAACTCCAGATTGTCACTTCTTTCGATATTTACAACTTTTAAAATCACTGGAGCCAGAAAACACAGAATTCTTTTGTGGTCCAGTAAGATTTGCAGAACAAATCTCCAAAATTAGATTTCTTGTTCTGTGTTAAAACATTCACATCTATTAAATGCTACACAAAGAAACTTAGTGAGTTATAATTAATTTGGTCTTAAGCAAGCTAATTGTCTATTGTTTTAGCTTTAAGCTGTTTCCTGAAAAAAAAAAAAAAGGTAAATATTTATTTGGAAGAAATACTGCAAGTAACTTCCTCTGAGAACCTGGTGTTTGGCTTGACAGGAGCTGTTTTAAAAGATTTAATAGAATCACCAAGACTTATTTGAAACTTGCCTAAGAATATTTTTATATTCAACCCATATACCAATATTAATTTTTTTAACACAGATGGAGATTCTATTGGTAGCCTAAGAGGAAGGACAAATAGACTATTGGGATTTCCAGTTGTGAGCTGGCCACACAGAAAATGAAGATCTTATGAGGCAGAATGAGAGGAAAGAATAAAGCACCCTGTCAAATGAAAATGAAAAAAAAAAAAGCCAGAAACAAACAAGCAAACAAACAAATAATGGTGTAGTAAAGAGCCTTTGGAAAACATTTGTGACCAATTTGCTCTCCACTGATAAATTAAATTCAGGGTGTGCTCAAAAGGATGTTGTGCAGGGGGCTTAGAAGGCTGTGTGTCATTTAAGGATACAGTGGTCATTCCTTTCTATATAATTCATTTTCTTGGATTGACAATAATGCCAGTAAAATTTGATTCAGATTGAAATTGCCACCACTCAAAACCAATGTACTTGACAGATGAGACGTATTATTTGATGCATTTGTGTGGATAAATATATGTTGAAAATAAGAAAGCTAATATGTTATCCCCTCTTCAGGGCTCATGACTTTTGCTGAATTTTATATAAGAAATCAACCTGTATGATTGAATGTAGCAGTGGGGCATCATGTAATAGAAACAATACAGTCTGGAGTTCTGTAGACCGGAATTTGAGTTATAGCTTTGCCACCATGTTGTGACTTTGAACAAACCACATTTATCGGTGTCTCAGTTGCTTCATGTGTAAAATAAGAAGGTAAGACTAGGTGCTCTCTGGGCTTTTTCCACTTTGAAAATCAAATGCTCCTGTGTGACTTCAGGTAATCAGCAGTGGTTCATTGGGCACTGAACCAGTAGAGGGCAGGCTGCTCATTAAATATCTCCTATGCTATGGGCTCAATATTATATACTTCATTGACTATCAAGACGCCTATGAGCCTGTGGTCAAACCACCTGGGTTACTACCCCATTTTTAGTACTTTACTAAATATGTGACTCTAGACAAGTTATCTAACCTATCTTGTGATTTTCTCACTTATAAAATGAGGATAGTTATAATACTAATTATTCTATAAAGTGGGAATAATTAGCACCATGTTATAATATTTTTAGGAAAATTAATGAGTTAATTTGTGAGATGCTTAAATAAGCACACTTAATAAATATTTGTTTAAATCTTAAAAACCCTCATAGTGATATGTGCCACTTTTATGACTGAAAAAATATTTTTCATAGTTTCTTGATTATGTAAGTAAGTTTTGGAGGAATGACATTAAAACTTGACATTAAAAATAATTAAAACAAATATTTTTGTCAATCACTATTTAACAGAAGTCAAGCTAAGTGCCTGCAAAACAATAGATTCTGGGTAGAATGAATCTGAGATGAAAGACTGTGCGATACTGGAGCTCATGTAACTAAAGGTGACAAGGATGAAAATGAATATGTTCCAACCTGGAAAGTGTCTTTTATGTCTCTTTAAAATCTTTAGATAATAACATCCTCTTCTTTACTTGATGATCAAAAGACCTCGAGAATTTTCAGTTACATTTGGCCTTCACTCTTCTGATATTTACATTAAAAGAACTTGCTATTTGTCCTCAGAGGTCAGCAATCTTAATGTGATATAGGATATTTAGTTATTTCTGTAAAAAAGGCTGTTTAGCCATAATACTGTAGAAGTACTATAGCACAGCTGTTACTAAAATAAAGTCAGGGAAAGCAGAGGGTTGTAATTAATAGGACAATTCAATATGACTAGCAAGCAGTATTATCTTAATTCTAACCATCACTTGTACCTAGTCAGTAAGTAGAGATCTTGAAATATTATTGGGTGAAATTGTAAGTGTATCAGCATCATGATGGCACAACAAGTATTTTCATCTTTTTCTTGGAGCTAAGTTATGTTTACTATTACAATTGGTAGTATTAGTATATTACCAATTTGATTCCCCTTAGTAGGAAGCCATCCTCCACAAACTTATGAAGTCTCATTATCAAAATTAAGCTTTATCTGTTTTTTATTACTTTCTTAATTTTTTAAAATTGTTGAATATCAAAAAAGATATAGTTAAATTGGACACATCATATTTGTTGCCAGACACTTTATATATACTTTTTCATTTAATCCTAATGACAATTTTGAGTTAGATTTTATTTCTCAGTTTTATAGACAAATAAACTAAAACATAAGGAAGTTACTTTGTTCAAATTTATACATATAGCAAATGAGAGAGCTGAGACGTGAATGAATATATATATGATCAAATATGTATTTTTTCATAATGCTATTTGCATTAATCTTTGGAAAAGTAGAGGGAGAGTAAAGTAAAATTAAAATAATCTTGTAATCCAGCTGAATTTGGAAGGTATGGTTTTGCAGTAGTTTTAATATATATTTTAGCTGGTTTTATCAGCACTCAGTAACCTGAGGGCAGTCATAGTAGTTTCTCTCATCAGTGCTTACTATGCATTAAGCACTAATTTTAGCACTTAACATTTATATTTTTATTTAATTTTCACAATAATAGCATGAAGAGCATACTATTATCACCTTCATTTTATGGATAAAAAAGTATGTCACAGATATTTTAATTAATATTCCCAGAGTTATATAATGGATAAATACTTGAGTCAGTCTTTGAACCCAAGCTGTCTGACTTCAGAACCTAGGGTGTTAATTTTTACCCAATAATGATCAGTCCCAATAAACATCAAGGGCTAGATATTAGGCAAAGACCACAAACTAAAAATGAGCTCAAACCGGAGTTTTGTCTGATACGTAAGGTGAAAGGGAATTGAGATCACTGGTGAACAAGGGTTTCAGATAATTATTTCTACTGATTTACTTTCTTCCATCCACCATCTTCAACTAGAATAAATAAATGAATTCCACTAACATGTCACTGAGAATATACTCTGTGCGAGGTACATACTTGTACCTTATAATTATTGTCTTTTTTAATACTCATGACAACCTGTGAAGTAGTTACATATATTAAGTAAATCTCTGAGGAGGAGGTGGTACTAGCTTGATCCCAGGCAGACTGAAAAGCCTCACATTTTAAACCTCAGTGCCATGCTGTCAGTGGCACATCTCATGCCAAACTTTTGGAGTTTTGAGAATGAAGACCTTAGTGTGGAGTTGAATGTAGATGCAGAACGAATTAGATAACCTGGTTCATGTGGCTGAGGAAAACATAAATAACTTCTAACCCTCATGGGAGCAAGCTATATAGTCACCTAAGTAAGAAGTAGCTTAATAACAACTTTTCCAAGAGTTGCGTTCTTATTGTTTGAGGTACTCCTCAGTGCCCATGCAAATGAACTAGATGATAGAACTAGATACTTTAGACAACATCTCAAACAAAGCTCACAAAATAGGTACATATATTTTCATGTGTTAGATAAAGAACAATTTATTTCTATGTATGTATGAATATACATTATTTATAAGCTACTTTGAAGTCAAAGGCTTTAAGATGACATATTATACAAATGCACTATGGCAAGATTTAACTCAATTAGAGTAATCTAGATTCCCATGATACTGAAAATAAATGAGGGTTGGCATCAGCAACTTTATATTCTATTTGAGGAGTTCTAGAAGAATCTGTTAGAGGGAGGAGGCAGGCAAGCCCATTTAGCTTGTACTTCAAGCTTGAAAAGACTTCAGTATGCAGTTGTCTTTTAGTAGCTAATATCTGCTGGGATGTAAGTAGAGACCTTTTGAATTATTTAACATTTTATGTATAACAGACTCACTAAAATTTAGTGGCTTTAAACTACTTTCACTTAAACAACTCATGATCTGTGATACATGTGGGCAGTTCTGGTCTGGTCTGACTTGGCAGATCTCTTCTGGACTTGTTTATCTATTTAAAGTCTCCTGGCATTTGGCTGGTGGCTAGATGATCAAGAAGACCTCAACCAAGTCTGACATTCGGAAATTCAGCCAGGATGAACGAGGCTGTTGGGATACATCTTGTTTCATAATTCACTAGGCTAGCCAGGCTTCTTCATATGTGGCAGTGGCAGGAGTCCTAACAGCAGCAAATCCTCACATATAAGTATTTTTTAAGCCTTTGTTTGCTCACTTTATTAATAATGTTCCACTAGACAAAGCTGGTCACAGGACCACACCAGTGTTAGTGTAAATGGGCATTTACGAAGGCTACGGAGAGTAATGTGGCCATTACCACAGTCTTATTATATCATCATCACAAATGTTGATCTTAACTAAAATTCATCAGCTATTGATATTATCTAAGTTTAAGAGGGAAGAATAATTCCAATGACAAAAAGAATCCAAATTGAATGTAGGACATATTTTCTTAGAGAGCTTAGAGAACCACAATGATGGAAAGTCAATTTATTGGCTTGAGAAAGGCAAACTGTCTCAGCAGAAAGGATAGGAATAGACAGACAAAGCCAGGTAGCTCAGTGACTGAGATTACTTAAGCCTCCATTCTCAATTTGTTAAAAGTAAAAGTTAGTACAATTACAAAGGCCTTTTCCTTATGCTTCAATTTCAGCTATAAAAAGACTAAATGTGTTCTTTCATAGCATTTTTTCATAAGGATGAATGAAGTCATTTAGAAAGATAGGCTGGATAATCTTTAAAGTACTACATAAATGTTAGCTAATTCAATTAATAGAAATTTTCATTCTGAATCACACATTACGCTCCTCCTTGCTAGTTCCTTTGCCCAGATTTATTTGATACTGTTTTGACCTTTTTAAGCAACCAGAAATCTAAAGCTGAGAGAGCAAAGGGACATTAAAACCCTTAAACAGAGTTGGTGGAATGTTAAGTTGGTAAAAATCAGTTAGTCATGCTGGTAATGTGAAATACACTCCAATGATCTTATCTAGAAAGACAATTTAAATATAAAATAACTTATGCTAATATTTGTCCTTCACAGTATTTAGCACTTTTTCTTAATGTATGTATTTATGTTGCCATTCATGAAATGAAAAGTCAGTTATTTACATTTTTACCTAGTTTTTCTTCAGCAATTTACCATAGTTCTCTAAGCCTCAGTTTCATTATCTGTGGAATAGAAATAATGATATCTCAAAGGACTGTTTGGTTAAAAAAAATCATAATAGACGAGTCTTAATTCAGAGAAGACACTTTTTTTTTTTTACTTTTTTTTTTCATAGTTTCTTCTCTTCACATTATTACAGTCAGTCTTTGACATCTCTCCTTTCCATGTTATAGGACTTCAGATAGTAGTGATGAGATGTCCTGAAAGAACAAATTTGAAAGGGAAGACAATGTGCTTCCTTTGGGCTGTGCAAATTTGAAGATGCCTGAGTGACTCTAATTGGTGAGGAGTCCCAGTGGATTGTGCAAATTCTACTCCAAGGAAAAGGAAGGCCAATGTCTGCCCTTTTGTAGACCTACCCTGATCCTTGTAGGAAGTAAATTCACCATTCTCTCCCTGTGAGTGCCCCAGCTGCTTTCATCAGCTTATGACATATCCAACTCTATTCTGACAATTTATTCAGCCCAATCAGAGATCTGTTCAATGTCTGGTGAAATGATGTTAAAAATGCAGAACCTGAGTGGGCTGCTTAAAGAAGATGGCTCTCAACTTGATTTCTATTGACAGAAAGCAGCTCAGGCAAAGACATAAATAAAAAGTTATAGTGACTGAGGAAAAACTTGGGCCTTCCAGTTAGACCTCATTACTCTGAGCAGTCAGAGTAATGACTGCTACTGGAAAAAAGTAGCAGGGGGGAGACAGAATTGGCTTCTCAAAGTAAGCAATACTAATGACCTGAGCCTAGAATTAGTGATCAGCCAAAGAATCAGGACAGTTGAACTGTTGGAGGCCTACGAAGGTTTCTACTCAATCTTATACAATTCATGGCATGAAAACATGGTTTGAGAGACTCACAAATTTCTAGGCAGGCTTGAATTATCCAATTTCCTTTTTGGGTTTTTGGACCTCGACATTCTACCATCATGGAAATAAGAGCTTTGAAACCAAATTATCTCATCTACAGCCATGCCACCCTGAACAAGTGCGATCCCATCTGATCTCAAAAGCTAAACAGGATTGGGCCTGGTTAGTACTTGGATGGGAGAACACCTAGGAAGACCAGGTGCTGTAGGCATAAAAAATAAAAAATAAGGGATTGTAAGCTGACAAGTTCCTTGCAATCTGTGAGATCAACCAAGAGTTGTCTCGCCTAAAAAATAAATAAATAAATAAAACAAAATAAATAAAAAGGAAACCAAATTATCTCTAAAGTGTCTTTCAACTGTAACATTATTTGAAGTTTAATTCTAACTTTTGTACAATGACGAACACTAATGCTTAATTTTCTTGAAGGTAGGCAATGGGCAGACTCTTTCTTAAAAAGAGGAAGAGAAATTATCATGTTTAGAAGGCCCAGAAATGTTAGAATACATTATTTAAATTAAATCCCTATGTTACTCTTAAGAGAATAGTTACAATTTTCCTTTTTTTTTTCCAAATTTGGAAATTGAGACTCAAAGAGACAGTCTTGTTTCAAATGATATATTATCTAAGTTTAATCCATATATTTTTCTTACAGAATAGCTATAATTATTTTTGTTTTGTAGATGAGGAAATTGGTTAATTGAGAGTAAGTGACTTACTTCAAATCACATAGATTAAAAGAAACAAAGCAGGGACTTGAACTTAATGCCATCTAACCCCAAAGCCTGAGCTTTTTACATTTGTTCATCTTGGCTCTTGGGTACAACTACCTGCAGTAACAACAGGCAAAAGTTAAATGAAAATTTTACTTTCCATAACTTTTCAGAAGCCATTTTATAAAATTAAGAAAAGAAGTTTCAGGAACAAAGGAAATAATATGTGGAGGGTGAAGAATTGAAGAGGACAAGGAAGTAGGCACGGAGGGAGAAGCAAAGAAAAAAGTAAAGGTGCAGAAATGAAACTAACATATATATTAGCTCCCTATGTATGAAAGGAGATATACTTTTAACAGTTTTATTAAGATATAATTAACATAAAGTCAGTTCCACATAACTAATGTGTATAATTTGATATATTTGACACCTAAAAACTATCATCACAATCATTATAATGAGCTTATCACCACCACCAAAAATTTCCTTGACAATAAGTTATCCATAAAGGTGAAGGTTTATTTCTGGATTCTCTATTCTGTTCTATGTGTCTATCTTTACACCAATACCATGAATGTCTTGAATACTGTAGCTTAATAAGTATTAAAATTGTGTAGTTATTTATTTTTTTAGAAGTTGTTTCAAATTATTGTAAGTACTATGTATCACCACATGAATTTAGAATTAGTTTACCTAATAGCTAAACAATAACTATTTAGTTATTATTTAGTTATTTCGATATTGTATATCTAAAAAAATTAGAATTTTGGATGGCATTGCGTAGAATCTTTAGATCAATTGTGAAATTGACATCTTAATATTAAGATTTTAAACCCATAAAATGATATAGCTCTTCATTAACTTATATCTTATTCAACTTCTTTTAATAATGTTGCATAGAGTTCAAAATACCAGTTTTTCATATTTTGGGTCACATTTATCTACAAACTTTTTATATTTTCAATGCCATTTAAAATGGTATTTAAAAAGTTTTCAGTTTCTGATTGTTTGTTGCTACCATATAGAAATATACCTGAAGCCTTAATATTGATCTTATATCTTGCAACCTTGCTAAACTCACTTTTTAGGTGTAGGAGATTTTTATAGATTATATTGGATTGTTTACATAGACAATCACGTCATCTATGAATCAAAACAGTTTTTACTTCTTTCCGTTCAATTTGGATGCCTTTAAAAAAGGTCCTTATTATAATGGCTAGAATTTCTAGTAAAATATTGAGTAGAAATGGTGAGAGAAGATACCCTTGTCTTGTCCCTGACCTTAAGAGAAAAGCACTCAGTTTATTAAGTATTTTGTTTACCATAGGTTTTTGAAGTTGACTTTTATCAGATTGAGGTGTTGCCCTTTGATTTCTAGTTAGAAAAAACTTTTAACAGGAATGGAGGTTGGATCCTGTCAAATGATGTTTATACATCTATTACGTTGAAATAATAATTTTTCTTTTTTATATTAACATGATGAATTAAATTATTTGATTTTTAAATGTTAAACCAACCCTGAATTCCAAGGCTAGATCCATCTTGTCAAGGTGTAACATTTTTTCCCCCATATATTATTAGAATCAGTTTGCTGAAATATTGTTCAGAATCTGTAGTTTTCCTTTCTTGTAAAGTATTTGTTTGGTTTTAGTAATATGGGAATGCAGATGGCACAGAATCTTTTGAGATTTTACTCTACTCCATTTTTTTTTTTCTTTTTGGTAACAGTTTGTGTAGTCTTTCTTAAATCTTTAGTTCAATTCACTAGTGAAGCATTCTGGATTTGGAGTTATTTTTGTAGAAAGGATTTTAACTATACATGCAATTCGTTAATGAATATTGGACTTTTCATGTTACATACTTCTTGAGTGAGTTTCATAGTTTGTATCTTTCAAGGAGTTTGTCCATTAAACCTAACCTGGTTAAATTATTGACATAAAGTTGCATATAATTTTCTCAGTATATATATATATATATATATAAAATCTTCTTTCTTTCATAATTTTAGTAATTTGTTTCATCTCTGTTCATTTCCTTTATTGGTCTGACTAGAGTTTAAATGATTTTATAAATTTCCTAAAATAATCATTTTTGGATTTAATTAAAATTTTGTTTTCTATGTCATTGATTTTTGCTCTGATCATTATTTTTTTCTCCACTTCTTACTTTGGGTATAATTGGTCTTTATTTTTAGTTCCTTGAGGTTGAGGTCATTTTTTTGAGATCTTTTCTTTTTTTGGTTTCTGATATATGTGTCTACTGCTCTCAGTTCAGCATTTAGCACCTTCCACAAATTGTTGTATGAATGTTGTAATTTACATTTAGTTTAGAAAATTTTCCTATTTTACTTCTTATTTCTTCTTTAATCTGTGGGTTACATAAACAAGTGTTATTTAATTTCTAAGTACTAGAAGATTTTTCAAAGATCTGTCCATTATTGAGTACTAACTTAATTGCATTGTGGCCAAATAACATGATTTTTAATTTCTGACACAAATCATTTAAAATTTACTGAGACTATGTTATGGCCTGGAATATGATCTATCTTGATAAATGTTCTGCATGTCTCCTTATACCTAAAAGAATGTGTTTTCTGTTGTCATTGAGTGTAATCTTCTGAAAATGTCAATTAGATAATTTAGTTGATAGTGTTTCAATCTTTAATACCCTTACTGATTTTCTACTTGTTCTATTAAGAGAGAGTTTTTAAAATTTCTATCTAAAATTGTGGACTTTTTGTATTGCTTTCCATTTTTAAGTTGTTATTAAGTGCATTTAGGATCTTTAAGATGATGGCTTATTAGCTATAATGGGTTATTGTTTCAGGGTTTATAGCATATATCTTTAGCTTATCAATCTACTTTAAAATGAAATTTTACCACTTTATTCTAGTAGTCTTTGATTTCTCACTTCTGATCTTTGCTTTATTATTGTCACACATTTTACTTTTACATGTTTCTTTTCCCTTTCAGTACTTATAAAGATGTTACTCTCTTGTCTCTCACTTCTATTGTTTCTGAAAGAAAATACTCTGTCATTCTTATCTAGGTTCCTCTCTCTCTCTCTCTCTCTCTCTCTCTCTCTGTCTGTCTTTCTCTCTCTCTCTGTTTTCCTTTTTCCTAGATATTTTAAAGATTTTTTTCATGGTTTTGATCAATTTGATTGTAATGTAGATTGGTGTCATTTTTCTCAATATTTCTTGTGCTAGAGGTTCATTGAGTTTTTTGCAATTATGGGTTTATCATTATTAGCTATAATATCTTCAAAGATCTCTTCTCATTCCCCATAAGGACTCTGATTATACATACATTAGGCTACTTGTCGCACAGCTAACTAATAGTTTTCTCATTTGCTTTTATTATTCCCTTTACTTTGTGTTTTATTTTGGATAGTTTATTGTTATATCTTCACATTCACTAATATTTTCTGTAATATTTAATCTATTATTCATTCTATACATAAATTTTACATATTAGACAGTAGTTTCTATCACCAGAAATTTAGTTTTGCTCATTTTTATCTTTCATGTCTCTAGCTTTTTGAACATATGGAATATAATTATAATTGCTTGAATGCCCTCATCTCAATTCTAATAGCTATGTCAGTTCTGATTGACTTAATTACTCATGAATTGTATTTTTCTGCTTTTTGGCATAACTGGTAATTTTTAATTGAGTATCAAACATTTTATCTTTTTGGTGCTTGATATATTTTTTATCATACATAAATATTCTTGAGGTTTGTTCTGGAACACAATTGATTAATTTGTAAGTACAGACAGTCTCTGACTTATGATGGTTGGACTTAGAATTTTTTGACTTTATGATGTGTGAAAGTGATACACATTCAACAGAAACTGTACTTTGAAATTTGAATTTTGATTGTTTCCTTGTTTAGCAATATGTGGTATGATACTTTGTCATGATGCTGGGTAGCAGCAGAGAGCCACAGCTCGTAGTCAGTCATGCAGTCATGAGGGAAGGCAACTAATACTCTGCAGTTTAGTGTTAAATACATTTTGGATTTGTAATATTTTCAACTTACAATTGGGTTTATTGGGATGTAACTGTATCATAAGTCAAGGAGCATCTGCAGTTTTATTCTTTTATATATTGCTGTTACAATTTTTTAGGTAGGCCTCGACAGTGCTAATCCTATGTCTAATTATTCCCTGCTACTGAGCCAAGTCCCTTTTATGTACTCTGTCCAAAGCCCAGTGAATTTGTTGGAAACTGGATTATTCCTGTCCCTCTGTCAGTGCCAGTTACTGCTCTTGTTAATCTTTTGGATAATTACTGCCAGATTTGTGTATATGTTTCTTATAACTTATTTACTAATCAGTATGCAACTGAATTCTTGAGAGTTAACCTCTAAGAAAGCTAGATTTCCCTCTCCGTGAAGCTTTTTTCTCTTTTATATTCTATCTTGTTATACTCCAATTCCCATCTCCTCAACTCAGGGAGACTTCTGGGCTGTACTTGAATGTCCATTCCCTTCTCTGCAACCTGAAAATTATCTCAAGCCTTTAAGCTGGGACAATCATATTTGTTTCAGTTTCTCAGATATCACCACTCTTCTTTCTCTAATGTCCAATGTTTTGAAAATATTTTGGTTGTTTAGAGCAGGAGTATAAATCTAATCTGGTTACTCCATCTTGACTGAAAGCAGAAATCTCTCCAAGGTACCAAGAACATTTTGTGTGGGAGTCTGACTACTAGAACACAGAAAGGAAAAATGTCTCAAAGTATACCCCCTCCTTCAACCTACTGTTAAAATGCTATTTTCAAATATATCTATGCTTTCTGACATGAATTCTAACTTTTATAGCCAATTTTTTTATGGCAGGATAAGTTGCTATCTTTCACTTACAACTATTTGAAGTATAGGAAAGAGCAATGGGAGTGTTTTGGAGACTGGTGTCTGGATCCAGCACTATCACTTTCCAAATGCATGACCTAGAATGTCATTTGTCATCTGTCTACAAGCCCCATTGTCATCACCGATTAAATGTTGATAACAGCACCTGCCTTGCTCACCTTATAGAACTAGTATAAGAATGCATTGAGATTATAAATGTAATCAATCTTTTTAATTGTAAAGTATTATATTAGTATAGGAGTTATTATTATGATTATGTCAATTATGTTTTTGGAAACCTGAAACTTGAAAGATCATAAAAAAATATCAGTCACTCACTTCCTCTGTCTCTCTGTCTCTCTCTATCTCTCCCCCACCGCCGCCCGCCCCGACTCAGGATTATTTTCTTGATACATTCACTCAGACCTATAAGGACTCACTTACATGTTAAATGCTATATCTTATTCTTTGAGATGTGCAATGGAGTAATAAGAAGAGCAGTGGACTCTAAAATCAAGTAATTCTAGACTATAATCAGACTTTGCTATTGTGTCTTCTTGAGAAAATTATTACAGTAATCCATTTTCTAATATCTAAAATGAGAAGAGTAATATACTTTTGTCAGGTTTTTGTAAGGAGAAAATATGATAAAGTGTATGAAGAACTGGTACATTGTAAGCATTCAACAGAATATTTCTAAAATGCTATCACTATTCCTTTAAAAAAAAGCCATGTGACACAGTTCCATTCTAAAGGAATATGTTTTTCTCTAATCACAGCTCGGTAACCAGATACCAAATCTCAGTCATATTTTATGCTTTCCTGTTCCCAGCGTTTTACATCTAATCAGTTCACCAAATATTCTAACATATCTTCCAGGCTTTCTACTATCACTGTCTTCATTTCAATTTCATTGATGCTTTTGTGTCTTCTCTTCTGTATATTACTGGAGCAGTAGCCTAACTAACTTCTATCCCTAACTAATTTCTTTGCACCAATTTATGTATTACATTTGGCCCCACATTCTGATAGTAAAGCTCTAATCATGACACATCATTCTGAGGAAATTTTTAATTATTCACTTTTAAATATAGAATAAAATCCAAGTTGTCTTATCTGTCATATAGGTACCTTCCATGCTGGTCACTATGTTTCATTCCACATACTTCCTCCTATTATATGCCTTAGTGCACTCTAGGCTGCATTCACTCTGGGCAGTCCTTCACCGTGATCATGCTGTTATAGCTATACTCTCCTGGAATTTTTCCAATTATTTGTAATATTGTTCAAGTAACAGACACCATTTACACAGCTCTCATAATATGTCAACCACTGTTCTAAAAACATCATTTTATCTGATATAATCTAATTCTCACCACACAGTATATAAAATATATTATCTATGCTCATTTTTAGACCAAGAAATCAAAGCACAGTTAAGTACCATTTTTACAGCTATTAGCAAGTGAGAACTAAACAGTGTTTTGACAAAGCATGTACTGCAGAAACATCCAACTGTCTCTGATCAGCTACACCCAACCACCTCTGCTCAAATCCTAGTTTTTTTCCCAGATTTTTCCATGTAATCAATTCTTTTCTCTCTCCTGATTTCAATTTTCTTATTTTTTGAATACTAGATCAATTTCATAATCAGCTCTGCATTTTACCATATGTGTCCATCACTTCCTTTATAGAAACTCAAGTTTTTTCAAAGGCAGAGACTATGTCTTCTTTGTAGTTAGTAACTCAAATTTGTCATCAAGCTGATCTGCTTTCAAGTCCCAGCCTTTTTATTTAGCAGTTCATTCATCTTGAACAAGTTACTCCAAACCTCAATTTCTTCATCTATAAAATGGGATTAATACTAATACCCAGTTCATTATGATAGTGTAAGAATTAAAAGTGATTGTGCATGTAAAGCACTAATCATATTGTCAGACATATATTAAGAGACTGTTTTTAACAATTATTACTATTATTGATAGCATTGATGCCTATTTATTTCTCTAATACTGGAATACTTTACTCCCTTTTTTAAACAACTCCTTCATATAGTGGTATTTCATTGGTTTCATTGGAACAGAATGATTGATCTAAATTTAAGGGGGCTGAAATTAGCCCTGACATCTTTAACCTTACCAATGTTCCTCCATATGTTGGATTTCATTCCCATAAATGATGATTTACAATAAATGACACATTTATGAATAGCCCTCAAGAAAGAAATTTCTTCTGATTGGAGGCAAATGATGTTCCTCTTGAAACACAAAATGACTCTGCTAAGATTAATGCTCTTCCCAGAAATGCCAAGGTAATTAATAACAATTAGCAATTTAATATAAAGTGATGCCAACTGCTTGAAAACAATAGATAAGTGTGCATAGGTGTGTGGCATGCTGTCTTTTAAGAAATGTAATTTCTTTAAGAGCCAAGTCTATTTTTAAAAACATCTATAATAAAACAAAAACAAATATGACAACTGAAGGCTAGAGAATTCAAAATTATTAACAAGAACCCTAGAAGCCAAACTGTTAAAGCTCAGAGGCTCACATAACCAGACCACCTCCCAATTTAGTGTTTGAGGGGTCCTTCTGAGCTGCGAGCACTAACCAAGATGTAAGAGAGCTAGACACAGCGTCCAAGCTCAGGTCAAAGGCTTGGATGATGAAGCTTCACAGCCTAGTGCTGGTAGTAGTTGAAAAGACATTTTAATAGGCATTTTGCTTGTATAAGGTCTGTAGAACCATGAATGGCACGTAGTAAAAATAAATGTATTACAAATTTAACATTCACAATCTTTTGTTATTGATTTTCAAAGTGTGGTCCTCAAATTGTTATAAATGCGAGTTACTGAGCTCTACCCCTAGACCTACTGAATCAGAAACTCCAGGAAATGGGTGAAGCAATCTGCATTTTAACCGATCTTCCAGATGATTCTGAAGCTCTAAAGTAAATATTATAATCATTATTATCTGCTGAAGAAAATCAAGGTCCAGAGGATTTTAGTCACTGCCCCAAATCATACACAACTAATAATGCAAATGGGATCGAGGCTCAGACCTGCATGACTCCACAATTCATATTTTTTTCCCACTCTGACAAAGCTGCCTCCAGAGGCAAGTCCAGAAATAGGCCACCTGGTTCGGCCAAGTTCAGGCCATGAGTTGGATTACAAACCAGAATTTGAGGTGCTGTTTCCTAACAGAAGGCCCTCAGGTGGTTCTAAGCGTAAAATACTGTGGCCTTTGCCCTGCAAGGTCTCCGAAAGATGATGCTTAGGACTGACTGGTACACTAGGAAGATAGTACATGCGCTCAGAGCCAAAATAAGTGACTAAGACCATGCATGTGCTCAGGGTTGAGGCTTGTTACTGACACAAGGTCTATGGTGGATCTAGGCCTTGATGAAATGAGCAAAAATAACCTTTCACTCCAAGAAGCCTTTTTAAACAGAAGACTTTTCAAGTATATATGATATCATTCTGGAATGTCTGCATAATTCCCTGTGACTACTCTTTCACATCCTCAGTCCTCTGTTCAAATGCCAATGTATCAGTAGGGCTTTTCCCAATACACCTCATACAAATAAATCTAATAAAAACCTAGTAAACCTAAATAAACAAACTATCTTCCACTTTTTACATTGCTGTCTTCTTTCCTGGCCTTATTTTTCTCCCAGTATATATTCCCACTTAATATAGCACAACTTGTTAATTTGTTAACATTTTTATCTCAGTTTTCTCAAACCCCTTATACACACAATTACAAGCTTTCTCTGTGCATAATGCATTACACTATCTCATAATTTATTAATCATAATCAATAAATCTGAAGTATAGTCTTTGAGACTTTAAACTTCATTCAAAAATATAGATTTAAACAACACAAGAAAAAATCGAGAACCCTGAAAAGAGATTTCTGGCTGTATGTTTACTCAAATACGTATTATGCCCTATTAAAGCAGCTTCAAATTCTAGACAAAAGTTTTTGATCTTTCTTTAATGTTGTAGACTGATTCTTGGAAAAATAAACAATAATTCAACTATTACCGACCTCATTCTCTTATATATGTTAAGTATATAAAGATAAATAAGATAATGAAACATAACCTTGTACATGAAGTGATTATTTCCTAGGAGAAAAATAAATAAATGATTAACAAGGTGATGTCATGTGTACTAGGGTGGAGGGAGAAACAGCATGCCCTGTGAGTCTATAGGAGGATCACCTAAAGCATCAGAGAGATGGGATGGCTAGGGGAGTTTCCTGAAAGAGGTATGGCTTGAGCTAGTTCTGAACTCATATATCCTATGCTAATATGTCTTGTATAAAAGCACCTGGTCAAATGTAAATTCTAGAGCTAAATACTCCCAGAGATCTCGAGTGTAGTAAATAAGCTTTTAAAAGCCACAATAAAGCATTTCTTCTGGAGGTAGCTGGAGATAACCCTGAAGCCCATTTCTGTTCCTTTCTCCTTAGATTGCCTTAGGCAAAGCATTTTCCATTTCTTGTTCTCTTCTGTATGATGCTGTTGATAAGATCTTGCAGCAGAGCTGTTGCAAGAATTAAATTAGATAATATATCCAAATTGCCCATGATATGTAAAATGCATCAAAGTTCTGGACAGAAAATGTCAGCTCCATATACACATGGACTAAAAGTTTTTCTACCTGAGCGCCTGACACAAAGTATATGCTTGACAATGGCTCAGCAAATTGTTAATTTGAAATGGATATGAATCTTGTTGATCAGCAAGATCACCAAGAAAACATGCTTTTGGCCTTAATATAAACACTCAAAGTATTTTCTGTATGGAAATTTGTAATAATATTTGTAATAAGATGCTTTTTAATTTTTTAAATACTTGTTCATTATTTTAAAATACAAACTTGTATTCAAAATTAAAATCACCAGTTTTATCACTACTTTGATATCACACCCTTATTATTTTCCAAATATAATAATATAGTTTCTTGTTTAAGCTGCCTTTATTCTACTTAAAAAGATAAGTAAAACTATTTCTCAGTATTACTTTACATTGTATTCATTTGATATTAATAAAGATGAACATTTTTCATATGCTTATTGATCACTTGTATTTCTTTTCTTCCTTCGACCACTTTTTATTGCTGTCTTTAACTGTTTTGTTGAGGGCATTTTTGTTTTGTTTTGTTTTAAACGATATTGAATTTTGTCATATATTTAGAAATACTTGTGTGTATATGTTTATATTGTTTTTATCTTTAAATTTTACTTATAGTGTTTTGTTGGCTCATAGAATTTTTACACTTTATTTGGTAATTTATTTTTTAAATTTTCTTTATGATATATTCTTTTCTTTTTAAGCTCAATAATATTCACATTTGCTTTTATTCTTTATTGTTCTTTTAAATGATTTCATTTTGAGTTCATATGGAATTTATTGCTTTATGGTATGAGATAGGAATTAAACATTTTTTTTTAATTTGAATAATGGTTAATCAACTGTCATAACACCATTTATTGAAAAAACCATATTTCCCAAGTGAATTCAAATTGTCCTTGGTTCTTAGAATCTTTTGGTCATTTCCATGTAAATCAGGGAGGGGATGGATCAGTTAGATGAGTAGGTCAATGTGTCATCTCATTCAGAAGACCTCTCAGGATTTTTAAACTGCTTTACATAATATTGTGTTCTAACTAATTTCCCAAACATATGCAGGCAGTGCATGCTCATTAAACTGCTCAGCTGAGTGACTGCATTAAAAAAATTCTGTTGCAAAAGCTTAATGAAATTTAATAATAAGGTAATTTAAAAACTGATTTTTGTGAGGCTTTCTCTTTAAGAATAAAACATAATATCTGAAAGGTTAAATTATAACTTTGATGTCCAAGTTGAACTGAAGCTTTGATTTGTAAATCAGGTAGGAAAGTGAAAAGTATGTCAACTGTGTTTGCAGATAATTATATTTATGAAAATTCATTAGGAAATTTACCCTGTTGTATTACCATATCAAAAGGTTTGAGGATAGGAAATATATCTTAACTAGGAAACAAAGATATGCAGACTGCTCATTATTTGAAGTTCCTTTTACATGCTGAAGTCTGAGAAGTATTTGTGTAACCTGTGAGTTCTGTGATTGGGTAAATCTACAAGATGCTCTTTTCTGAGTAAAATATTAATTATGTTTTCACCCTGAAGCCAAGTCTGCATAGAATTCCTGAAAGGTAATAGAAATTGGTGGCAGGGGGTTGAGGATAATATTGCACTCCACCGATAGAAGAGCTGGTGTCTTGTTGAGCATTAACATTAAGAGCTATGACCTTGAAGAAGTTAGTCTCTTTGTACCTCAGTTTCTGCATATGAAAGATGAGAAACTTCACTGGGCTGTTTAGATTTAAATGAGGTATTACATATTAACCTTGCCAAGAAAAGAACAATTTTTTCTCCAAAGGTAAGACAAACGACTTACCTTTACCAAGAGTAATAACTTATATAGCATTTACTACATGCAATTAACATAAGTTGATATATTTGATATTAAAATATCTTATCAGGAAGATATAGTCATTGCCTGTGTCTTATAGAGATGAAGAGAGGAAAATGAAGTTCAGAGAGTTTAAGTACCTTGACTAATATGTAATCATCGATTAGGAAAGCCTTTAGCCCCAGACCTTAGACATAATTATTAAAGTATTATGCCAAAATTTACAAAATTCTTAAATGGCATTCCATTGAAAAGACAGTAGCCATGTTTATTTCAAAAGCTTGAGAATGTTTCTTTGGGTAGGTACCAACTTTATAAAGAACATTTGTGCAACCTTCAGTCTGGACTGTCATCTTTTTAGATAACTGGACTATAAAGACATTTGGGAATATTTTAGAGGTAATAGTCAAATCACCACCACAACTGTGTGGAATACTTAAACCTAGATGTAGATAAGGACAAGATCTGACATTATAAGTCCAGGATAAAGTTGTTTGCAGGAGTAACTATAATGTTGCTTGAGAGTAAGTCCCGAATTTACAAAGGCATAGCTTACCTTCCTTCAATGATAGATCAATTGTAGATATTGTCCCAGAAGGGAGGATGAATATAAGCTTTGAGGAGAACTCTAAATCCAGCATTCACTAGATGTAGAAACTGGGGCTAGTTATTAATCTTCTGTAAGTCTCAGTTGTTTCATATAAAATGGAGCTAATATGATTATTCTTCTATAGAATTATATATGTGCTATGAAATATGCTATGGAGAAATTTTCTAGCATATATTATTTGCTTTTTAATAGATAGTTACAAAAGAGGAGCTCAGATCAGTTCCAAAAAAATCCAGACTCACTTTTTACATGTGGTCAAACAGTCTTCTATTTGTAATAACATTTTGAATGCCTTAAGAGCACAAAGATTGCTGAGTCATCAAGTCTTTCTGGCCTAGAGCAGGCAATTCATTTTAGTTCCAAAACAGTTGTGGTTGATTACTAGATTCCATTGTCTAAATTTAAATTATTAACTGAGTTCCTTAGGCTGGTTTATACAAGTGAAATATGATAAAATAGTACTTATGCAAAGGGGTTGTTCGAGGATTAGGAAACACATGTAAAAGATTTAGCATGGTGATGTGCACAAAATAAATATTCTATGAATATTAGCTGATCTCGTTATTACTATTTCATGCTTTCTTACCTTTCTTCTTGAAGGGCCTAATAAATTTAGATGACTGATTAAAATTAATTAGTATTTTAATTGCAGAATGAAAGAACCTTAGAGATAGAAAGGATCTTCAAAATTATCTTTTGGTTTATAGATGGAAGAGCTGAGGTCCAGAGATGCATTGCAACTTTCTCATGCCATCCGAGGGAGGCAGGGCCAGCACTGTGATTTAACCTAGAACCATTGAGACCCAGAGACCTTTCAACAACATGTGTAATAGTATTTTTTGAAGACTCACTTATGAAAGTTTTGCTTCTAATTTTTAAAATCTTGGACTTGGACTTGGTGACCCTGTAGTTTCTAGTGTAACGGAGGAATCCTACTGCCTAAGAGAAAATTGATGGCTATTTCACAATGGAGTAATGAGAGCTATACCTGGAATCCATAGGATCATTAGTGCACATCTCAGTACTCCCAGATCCCAAAATAATAGTGCATGACAAACTGTAATTCAATAAAGAGAACACCACAAAGGGCTTCGAACCTGAGGAAATAAAGGTTATCCCATCAGGCTAAATATCACTACAAGCTAAGTTCCAGCAAAACATAAGAGGGACAGAGAAAAGTAAGTGGAATAAGGACTTATGATTACCAGCCTAATTTTTGTAACCAGCTACAAAAGCAACTCCCACTCCATCTCCGACATAATCTCTCCCACTTCCTTAGTAGAACACAGAGATAGTGGCTAGTTTTTGAATGGGAAATCCAATAATAATATAATTGAACTGATTCCTCTACAATAATATGCT
This sequence comes from Pteropus vampyrus, assembly GCF_000151845.1. Taxonomy (NCBI): domain Eukaryota; kingdom Metazoa; phylum Chordata; class Mammalia; order Chiroptera; family Pteropodidae; genus Pteropus; species Pteropus vampyrus. The sequence continues at coordinate 1,227,577 of NW_011888999.1, read as the reverse complement.
AGCTGATAGGACTCTCTGTTTCCCTTTGGTGGTGGCATGGGGTTTTTGTTTGTTTGTTTTTTCCCTATCTAAAAGAATGTCAAGAATAATGAATAGCAAAATAGATCTGCTGCTCCAGATTCATTCTTCACCATTCTTTCCCCCCGCCCAATTGTATTGAGATGTAATTGACATATAATATTGTGTAAGTTTACAGTAGTTTGTAGATACGCTGGACAAAGGGATGATTCATGTCCTGAGTTGGACAGAGCTGAACAAGATTTCATCATGGTACTCAAAATGGCACACACTTTAAAACTTATGAATTATTTATTTTTTGAATTTTTCCATTTAATATTTTAAGACCATGGTTAAGCATAGGCTACTGAAACCACAAAAAGTAAAACTAAAGATAAGGTGAGTGGGGGGCTGCTATGTATCGCAAAATGATTAATAAATTTAGATAACATCTATCACCTCACATGATTACAAATTATTTTTTTCCTTGTGATGACAACTTTTAAGAATTACTCTCTTAGATACTTTCAAATATACAGTATTATTAACTATAGTTATCATGCTGTACATTACATCCCCAGAACTTATCACATAACTGCAAGTTTGTTTTGACCACATTCACCCCACCTCTGCCTCTGGCAAACACCAATCTGATCTTTATTTCTATGAGGTTTTTTATTTACTTATTTATTTAGGTTCTACATATAAGTGAGATCAGGCACTTTCTCTTTTTAACTGACTTATTTCACTTATCATAAGGTCCTCAAGGTCTATCAATGTTGTCGCAAATAGCAAGACTTCCTTTTTTATGGCTGAATAGTATTATATACATATCTATTCACCTGTCGATGAACACTTAGCTTATTTACGTGTCTTGTCTATTGTAAGTAATGCTGCAGTGAAAATAGAGATGCAGTTCTCTCTTCATCATAGTCCTTCAATTTCCTTTAGCTATATAGCAGAAAGTGGAATTGCTGGATTATATAATAGTTATATTTCTAATGTTTTGGGAAACCTCCCTACTGTTTTCCATAGTGGCTGTTTCAATTAACAACCCCACCAACAGAACACAAGAAAGTTACTTTATCTTCACATCCTAATAAGAACTTGTCCTTGCTTGTCTTTTTGTTGATAGCCATTCTAACAGGTTTGAGGTGATATCTCATTATGCATTCTTCACTATCTAAAGACTGCTCTTACTTTGATTTGAATCAGGAGAAACAAGAAGAGTTGCTCTTTTCTTCTACCTATGACCACAGTTCCTATCAGATGCTTAACCTGTCATGTCCATAGCTGTCAGATTGCAGAAACTCTGTTCCTTTTCACTGTCCATTTGTTCATCCAACTGGGTGACAATGGCTCCCTAATGAAGCTAGTTCCTAGATCTTAAGCATCCCCTGTTGACTTCTTTATTTCTCTCCACATCTTTGTAAATAGTTCCATGCTTAAACCTTTTCAACTAAATTTTCGAGTGTACCATATGTTTCTTTCCAGGATTCTAATTCAGTAGGGGGTCTACTTTTAGAGAAATACTGAGAAAAGAACCATCATTATAATATAAGAATTATAATATAAGAATTATATTATAAGTACCAGAAATAGAGAAGGCAAGCATGGTATAGTGAAAGAAGATACCTGGGTTAAAATTTTGCTTCTCAACATATTATCTGCTTTTAACCATTTATACTACATTTCGAGTGAATAGAATTCTACACATATATTTATCTTTTGGCTTAACTGACATAATTATTCACTTCTCTCTACTTGCTAAAATCCAACATATGCTCACATTTCAATTTCTTCCAGCCTCTTGATAAGGTTTACATATTTATTTGAGAGTCTTCCAATAATGCAGCGAGGATCCTGAGTATAGTCTGATAAACACAAGGGAACCATTTTAAATTCTTAACAAAGAAAAGATACTAGGGGAGTGATTTTTAGAAAAATTTAGAGTTGTCCTACCTAATGTAAGTTTCCCCAAAGTACTCAGAAATGAACTTATTTATGATAAAAATAACTAATTTTTGAATGTTTAAAGGTGACATTTAGAAGCTTGTAAGTCATCAGCTAAAAACATTTACAACCTAACTGCTGATAAAAATGTCATATTTCACATGAGAAATAAAGTAACTTTAAAACAAATCTTTACTGATCAAGTTTCTGTCAATTTCTCTTAAAAATATACTTTCAGAGATCTTTAGTGAATACCAATAAGATGAAGTTAATACTTCATGATATTGAGAATTTTTTTTCAGACATCGAAAAGGGCATCTTTATCATTTTTATGCCAAAACAATGAATTCAAACTTGTATGTTTTCTTCATAATAAAACATAATGATATTGTGGACAAATATCCCACCAGTGAGATTAATCTACTGTTGTATACTGTAAATTTTTAAAATTCTATTAGTTAGGTATTTATATAATCTATTTGAGTCTGAAATAAACTTTCACAGTTTCTTTAATCCCACACTTCCCTCTTCGCCCACCGCCCCCCCAAAAAATAAGAAAGGAATAGAAATACACACAAGTACAACATCATCCTTAAAACTTGAAAACTGCAGGACCATTGTGTTTATTTAATTTAACAAAATATTATTTATTACAGAATAAAGAATAATATGGCTCAAAGAGATGACCTTTTATTTATATCATAGTAGTCATTAGTGCATTTTAACTTTACATGTGTTCATGATAGTCATAGTCCTTTCCTTCCTCTTACAAAATACTAGAGCTTTAAATTACTGTTCGAGAACTAGGAAGCAAGATGGGGCTATTAGATTGAGCATCATATATTTTCCCAAGCGGTATACACAGCACTTTTTAAATATGTATGCAGCCCATTTTAGACTGTAATCTCTTTTCAGTTATTTATACCACTGACGGGCTTTAGATCCTTATTTCTGACACTATAATTTAATGTCATGACACAAGCCCCAGATTTACAGCTTCCACTGTTGGCCTGAGAGTTCCATTCCACTTATTTGATACAGAGAATTCAGGGGAATTGCAAAAGGGAATTTCATCAGAGGCTTTTTTTTTT
>NW_011888999.1:1208253-1223776 GCF_000151845.1 Pteropus vampyrus | reverse complement strand
GATAAAATGCATACTCTGCAGTTGTTACAAAAGAATGCAGAACAGACATTCTATACGGGTGTTAACTGACAAAAACAAATTGAAAAAGTATATATGCATCAATATTCAATATTTTCACTATATATTAATTATATAGGGAAATGTTGAATACTGATAGTAAACTATTAACCAATAGTTATTTCTAAAGAGTGGGATTATAAAACATTTTACTTTCTAAGTATCAGTTTTTTGTAAATTTTTGAAAAATATTACATAGCAAAATTGTCAACAAATATACATCTGACAATATAGTATTTCTATGTGGCATAGTCTATGCAGGCTGCTATAACAAAATACCATGCATTGGGTGGCTAACGAACCACAGAAATTTATTTCTCACATTTTGGAGTTTGGAAGTCCAATATCATGGTGCTGACAGATTTAGTGTCTGGTGAGGCCCTCCTTTCTGATTCATAGACAGCTGTCTTTTTATTGTGTCCTTACTTGATGGAAGAAATAAAGGATCTCTCTAGGGTCTCTTTTATAAGGACAATAATCTCATTCATGAAGGCTTCCCCTTCAGGACCTATTCACCTCCAAAATTCCCCATATCTAAATACCATATATTGAATGTTAGGATTTAACACATGACTTTCAGGAGGACACTAACATTTTTTCTGTAGTACTATCGACAATCCTTTAATTAATATTTATTACCTACAGGATAAAGCCCAGGACTTTCATAAATTGTATACTTGCCTATCTATTTAGCATTTTCCTGCCATTATTTATCTTTCTACATATTCTCAAATTATAGAGAATGATTATAATTCCTATTAATGAAATCATTGGATAGCTTGATGTTTTTGTTCATGCTGATTGATCTGTCTAAAATATGTACCTCTGTGACAGACTTTCTTGCAATTGCCTATTTGTATATACATCTCTTTATCTAAATTTGGACTTACTTGAGAAAAAACAACTAATGGAGGACCTAGAATATACTAATCCCTCAATAAATGCACATTAAAATGAACTATACTGATATTGGGGAGGGGTGACAGGCCAAGATAAGCTCACAAAAAATTCCAATCAACATTACTTCATAAACTGAATTTTGACCCATGTAGTAGCAGGTTGAAGGAATATTAGTTGCAAAGCATGTTAAAGCATGCTTCCATAAAATTCCATAAAATAGGTATTTTATCCCTATTTTACAGGTGGGAAAATGAATGCTTACAGATGTTAAATGATATGTTATATGATTATTGTTAAATACATGACATAATAATTTGGCACTTTGGGGTGATTAATACAATGGTATGCCAGATACATGCAGAAATATACATAAAGAGAATGAATTGTTACATTAAAACAATTTAGCAATGAATAGATAAGTTTCTTGAGTGGAGTTATAGACTTCTTACAGAGAAGTCTGGATATAAGGAATATACCAAGAAATGGGAGACTGGACAGAAATAATGTAGAAAAATAATTAGACAAAAATAATGTAGCTTTAAAAGGAGAAAATGTAAGATAGATTGAATTTCAGATTGCTGATGTAAAATTATACAGAAGGTGTATTATAGACTGTTCTTGGGGGTCCTTTAATTAAAATACTAGCAGGAGCTTTTTATGGTAGTGCTTTCTCTTGAAATGGATCTATTTAAATGGATGCCGTATTATTTGGGACAATTTTGATTACTTGTGATGAAAAATAATTTCTGGCTTCATTTGATTATGAATCTATCTTCTTTTTTCAAAACAAACAAACAAACAAACAAAAACCCATCCAGACCAAGGGTGAAATCTCTTAATTTCAGATCCAAATTTATTGATAAGAGCCAATTATGAGTTTAGAAAATGCAGAAAAACTAAAGATAATGAGTGTGAAACTGTGGTAGTAGACAAAGAAAGATGAGTTGGTTCTGAATTATGTAGGCTTTAGTGTAGTATGTTAAGAAGTTGGAATTGATGAAAATTTAAAAAAGTCTTTAAGAAGGAGAGGAACTTGGTTAGATTAGTGCTTAGAAAGAAGAATCCGATAAATGGTAAGGGTGAACTGGTAATGCAGTATAATGAAAGCAGGGAAGCCAAATAGATAGCTTTTATAAAAACTTAGGTAACAGGTATAAGATTCTGGATTAAAGAGAATGTAGCATTTAATTTCTCCTAGTAATTAGGTTTTTTACCAACACACACACACACACACACACACACACACACACACACAGAAAGGAACAGAGCTCTGACTAATGAGGTGTTTCCTAATTAATTAATTGTTCTCTGAAAGATATTTAATTAAGTATTTGTAGGTGTCTTTGTAAAGGATGTGGAACAGCCAATTAAAATTTTCATCGTGGCCTTTCAAAATTAATTAACCATTAAATGCCACAGACTAACCTATATCACAGATATTTATGTATAAGAGGGACAAATAATATTTGGATGTGGGTGAATCATAGTATCTAGCCTCTATTCATATCTCATAAGGAAAACAAAGGGCAATCTGATATATAGTACGACCAGTACTCTTCAATAAAACTTTTGGCATTGATAAAATGTTCTGTCTAGTTGCTTTCTAATATGGTCGCATCTAGCCAAGTGCTATTTGGCACTTGAAATGTACCTGGTACAACTAAGGAATTGAATTTTTAATATTTAAATTTTTATTTATTAGTAATTAATTTAAATATAAATTTAAATAATTGCATATAGCTTAGTGGCTACCATATTAGAGAGTACGACTATAGACAATGAGAAATATTCAGATTCAGTTGGACTGCAATGTATAGCTATCAATAAGGCAGTGAGAAGCAGCAGAGGAAGAATAGGGTGGAGACAAGATGGAATTTTATTCTTGACATAACTGCTTAATAAGTTGTGATCTTGGTGACACTAGTTCACACATGGACTTTGGTGTCCTAGCATGAAGGGATTGGCCATTTAAGCTTCATGTTTCTATGGAAATAAAGGTGATTTGTCATAGTTCAATTAAATAATATAGCACTGAAGAAAATGACTTATTTTCCCCATTTTTCATCAGTTCTTATCATGAAATTACTATTCTTATTATAAAATGATTCTAGATATGAATTTGAGATGTGAAACTCAGGGCTATGTATTTTGAGTAAGCTAAAAATGGGAAGGCAAATTGCACATTTGGTGAAGCTGTTTATTTTCAAACTAGTATTTTATATGTATTTTATTTTGAAATTGTCTTTTATTGCTTTCTTTTTATTGTCGGTTACCTTCTATGGTAGTCAGCCTCAGGATGATTTCCAGTGACTCCCAATTACTGCAATTCATACCCTTGTTTTGTCTCTTTCCACATAGTCGTAGGGTTGGTCTGTGTGAATATGGCAGAAGTGATGAAAACCACTTCTGAGATTAGGGTATAAAAGACTGAGCCTTCTATTCTTCCATCTTGATCTCTTTCTCTTATTCTTAGCTCTCTGGAAAAGACCACATGGTAAGAAACAGACACCCAGACTACAGCTAGTAAAGAAAGGAGGACCCTAGATAACAGCCATGTGAGTCTTCTTGAAAGTGACTGCTCCAACCTCAGTTCAAGTTGCAAATGATGCAGCTTCATTTCAACTTTATGAAAGACCTTGAATGAGAATCACCCAAATAATCTGCTCTCAAATTCCTGATCTTCAGAAACCATGGGATAATAAGCATCTATTGATTTGAAACTAGGTTTGGGGGTAATTTGTTAGGCAATCATAAATAGCTAAAATACCTTCCTTAATATTTTTATTCTTTACTAATGTTTCACAAGCAATACTTATATAAAATATATGTAATCTCCCAAATACTTCCTATTCTTTTAGGCCTCCATAATATCTTAAATGTTATTTTTTTTGACATGAACCGTATTTCCTCTTTTAAATATCTGACACATATTCTCTCTTTCAAACTCTAAAAGAGAATTTTTTTTTTTTGAGAATTCCATGATCTTACCAGTCTGAATCAGACACCCATCATCATTTGTGTTTCCATAGAACTAGGTGCCTATATCTAACTTAGTACTAATCACACTGTTGGGTTCACAGTTTTCTATAAAATAAATGTTTCATATTTTTTCAATCTATGTGTATAACACCCTTCTCACACTTCCATACACACTTCTATACACATTGTCAGGAAACTTTAATAAAGAAATTTTGCTCTAAAAGTAAAGTCAAACTCAGAAAAAAAAAAAAAAAGGTAGAAAAGTGATTGCCAAGGCATAGAAGGTGGGGGAAACAGGGAGAGGTTTGTTAAAGTGTGCAAACTCTTAGTTACAAGATGAATGTATTCCAGGAATCTAATGTAAAGCAGAGTGACTATAATTACTATTGCACTAGTAGAAGTTTGTGTAGTAGAAGTTTGCTAAGAGAGTAGAACTTAAATATTGTCACCTCCTCAAAAAAAAAAAATGATAAATATACAAGGTGATGGATATGTCAATTAACTAGATGGAGGAATCCCTTCAAAATGTATATATCTCAAATTACCACAATGTATACATTAAATATTGTATAATTTTATATGTCTGTTTTACTTCAATAAAGCAGGGGGGAAATAGTTTGCTCTAGCTTTACTCTCAACTGTAGATCTTGGGAAGCTCAACATCTCTCCATAATCAGTTTAGGAAATCCTTATGGGGTGTCTAAATTCACTGTGGACAGAAGTGTATCAGGCTATTATTTGACACTTGTTATTCTTTTAGCAACCATCGGCGAGCTGCTTTCTTTCATTTCCCTTGTTGGTAGTAGTATCTTTTTATTGCTCAGTACCAAATATTTTTAAAACACGTTCCAACAGATTCAAACAATTCTTGACAGCAAAAATTCTGCCCATTCCAACAAAATATTTTCCTGTGTCCCTGTCTCTTCAAAACTTCAGAAATACAAATCTTTCTACTTAATATTCAAAATCATGGAGAAGATGGGCTGGAGGAAAAAAAAAAAAGCAAGCACCAAGCCATATTCCAGTGCTTCTCAAAGCCCTTTGGCCAAATCGTATAGCAGAGAAGTGTAAAAGCAAATATTTAAGCAAATATTTAAGATATTGCACACTCTTCAACACATTTATGTTGTTTTAATATAAAAATAATTTTCTCAAAGTTTTCTATCATTGGATGAAATTGAGGCTTTGGAAACACAAACAATTTTTATCATACAATTTTTTAGTTTTTACACATTGTCACCAAAAAGCCATCTAAAAAGGATCTGTTTCCTCTTCAATAGCAAAACTTGCTTTTGTTCTCAGCATATCTTCTTGGTTCTCTGTTCTGCAGATTAATTTCTTTTGATGAAACTCCTTGGGCTATTTCGCAAGTTTATGTCTATATACTTCAACTTGAACTTTAATATGTCAAAATGTGTATTACAGTGTAGGAGCTGAAGCTTGCATCCTGAGACTACAAGTATGCAGATAAGGTGTTTTCGAGCAGTTTTGGATGAAGTATTTAGCCATTGCTATACATTAAATCAAATGAAGCTCTGTATTAAAAAAAAAAAAAAGGTAAAAAAGTATATTTGATAAAGAAAAGGTCCACCCTGGACAGAGCCTTTACTTATTTATCAGTAGATGGAGATGCTTACTAAATGTTCATGTAGCACGCAATGGGTTTACATCTTTTAGATCAAAATTCCCTTACAAAAAATGGAAATTAAATAAACTCAAAAATATATAGAGTACCCTCTAAATTATCATAAGGCTATCAGTCAGTTTTCAGTGAGAGTTGGTACACTGCCAGTTATTTGAAAAGTCTTTGCTGGACTTATTTCACAGAATAAAAGTATATATTTCTTGTTTGTAGAAGCCGGTTGGCATTCCATCATTCCCTGGCATATCTCATTGTTGCTATAATAATGTGATAACAATTTAATGGCACAATGTATTAGAGAGATATAGTGGCTACTCCCTGCTGAAAGTTTTACAAGGAGTGCTTTTCTTCTGTTATAAATGAGGTTTGTTACAGTATTAAGAAAAATTATCCAAGCTTCAGCAGAAAATAAGGATGATTTTTAAAGAACCTTTCAGAGACTCCTGTCATTTCCTTCTTAATATTGCTTGTGGGTGTTGCCTGGAGTGTTGAAAGAAGAAGACTGGTTTTATGGTCAGAAAATATGGGATTGAAAGAGGGTTCTGTCTCTTACAGTCTGTGTGACCTGGCATATCATTCATTGTAAGGTAATTATAGTTTTTTACTAACTTCAATTTTCTATAGGCAAGAAGAAATATACATTGGTAAGTAAGGAAGATATGGGTCATTTCTTTATGGAGATTATAATGTAACAGGCAATCTAGAAAGAGAACTGGTAGTTAACAATCTGATGTGTTTTAGGAACAGGAAGGACAGAATGAAATGGTGATGTTTAGCAGGGAGACTTAATCAGTATGTCAGGAAAGCCATCCCTGAGAAAGTGACAAGAAAGCTAAGTCCTAAAGATAAACAGTTGCTAAGCAAATAAGGATAAGTAGTGGGCAAGTGAGAATAAAACAAGTCCCCACCCTCCTAGAAACAAAACACTCATTTTTCTATAGCCATGGTAACAAGTAGCCACTAGAAATATATTTTGAATTTTTTCAATGAGTAATGACAACTTATCTCAGTGAACATATTCTTACAAGCTACTGAATCAGTGACAGTTCTTTGCATTTAATAGCAAAACAGGAATAAAAATACTCCAATAAAAACTCTTCTAAGTGACAACCAATGAAAAATACTTCCACCAAAGTATTTTAAGATTTACAAATATGTCCTTGAAAATGCAATCAGCCAATTAGCTCCAATACAGATCTCTGAAAATCCACCAATCCCTGAACTCTACACACATCCTATTATCCTATATAATCTGTGACCTATATAAGCTGTGTTCAGAGACACTATGCCTGATTAGTATAGCTCTCCCTTACTAGAGAAAGCAAAACACAATTTTTTTATTCTCCTAGATATTGAATATTGGCCTACCATCCTTTGTCAGAAGTAAAAGCATGTGGCATATTTGAGGAAATGGATAAAAGTCCAGCAGAGCTTGATGGTAGTATATGTAGGGAAAATTGGCTGAAAGATTAGTCAGCAACAGGATTGTGGAGAGCTTTGTAAGCCATGAAAATAATTTTAGACTTTATCTTAGTCCAAGTGAAAGTCACTGAAAATGTTTAATCTGTAGATGACATGGTCACATTTAAAGACAACTCTGACTATATTGTGGAAAATGGTATAAAGAGAGTAGATGGAGAGACCAAAGAAAGTCTGTGGTAGTAGCTGCAGTGAGAGCCAATTATAACTTATTACTGGTTTCTGGAAAAGGAGGAATTTAAGAAACCTATAAAAAACAGAACAAGCTTAATACTTACTGGTGTTGTAGAGTGATGAGAGAGAAAGAGCAGTTCTTATTCCTGGTCTGTGCACCTGTACAGTCGATGTCATCATTCTCTGGGGTTGAAAACACTATAGGAAAAGTACTTTTGTGAGGAAGATCATATCAGTTTAGTATAGGTCGAGTCTGAAAAATATGAGGAAAATCCAAGTGGAGCCATTTAGTAGAAAGTCAGAGTTCCAGGAGAGAAGGCTGAATTGGAGATGCAAATTTAAATTAATTAGAATATTTGTAATATGTTCTTATTTTAGCTTCCAAATTCTATAATCAATTTTTTTCTGGATAAGTGATATCTGCAAATATGCCCTAATAATTTCTATGTTCTCCCACCACAGAGATGAGGCCATTGCTCTTCTCTTTCTTATTTAATAATCTTACCAGTCTTCTGAAGAGGAACGTGCCTGAGTTCACTGCTGAACCTCAAAAGGCTTACAGTTATGCTGGAACGCTGGTCCTCTCAGGGCTCAGGTGGCTTCCCTTCATTCAAAGTAGACTTCCATAATACTGAATAACTATCATGATTTTCTATGTGGTCCAAATGGAAGACAATTGGGAAGCACTAGTAATCCCTATTTAATTGAAAGTCCTTTGTCCTTCAGGATGCATTGCTGATTTGGGCCCTAAACTGGCACGGACCTGAATTCTTTGATTAATTAGAAAGAGGAAGTTTTTTTGTTTATTTGTTTTTTTTTGTTTGTTTTTGTTTATTGAGGAAACAAACCAAGGAAAGACATGAACTATGGTAAGAGAGGAGGAAGCCAGCAAGATAATAGAGACTGTACAGTATTGATTTGGTGTCTTTCTATGATCCTTTCAAGATTCTGTGAAGTATGATTCTCATGATACACATAGTCTGAAAGAATTTGTGGTATAAATTGAGTAATAGTCTTAATTCTCTGTCAGGATTGTCGTGAAGGAGCATAATTAACAGTTGTAAAGAGAGTTCTGAAGAAGAAGGGCCATGAGAAAGTAAATATGAACAATTTAAAAAATTTATAGAGTTTTGGAGTTTTATAGATTGTGGAATTGGAAGTTCAATCTTAGTGAACCTAGATCTAGGTTGCACTTATCTTCATTTTTTTTTCAACTCAGCTTTTAGATCTGAGCCTACAGAAGAAGACTGAACTTCATCACAACAGTTGATTTATCCCCAAATGATTTATTTAGCCTTTTTATAATAAGTTCTTGGTACTAATATTGTTTCCATCACAAGGAGCTAAGTGTAAAAGGCTTGTCTTTTCAAATTACAGGATTTTGTTATGAAAACAAAGCCTTTGGGAGGAATTTAAAAGTTTCTCTGTCTAGCTCATGTCAAAATTCTCTCCAGAGCTCTTGTCTAGGATGATTTTTCTCTTGGGTGGAAAGTGTAAATGTGTGAAAAACCCAAAACTTTATTTCTGCCCAAGAAAAGCCCCCAAATAGTTTTCAAACAACTTTCCAGGTATAATGAAGTGTTTCCTCTGAATTACAGATTAAACCTAATTTTTTTCTAAAAAATTTACAAATTATGTAAAAGAGGTTTTCTACTGAAAACATGAAGACCTCTGAATTTCAAAAGAACTACAGAAAATAAAATTTATTAAATAAAGACATTTAAAAACTAATATAAATTTATATTTAATGTTATATACTGCTTTTAACAGATATTTTTTCATTAACCTTTTGTGCACACTTTTCATTTTACATGCTCACATTTAAGTGAGACATCTGTAAGGAAACAGGAATAACAAACTGCTTTAATCATATGACCTAAGAATAATTTTTTTCTCCTTTTTCTTTTTCTTATAAACTATAATGTTTTTCAAAATTATGGCATTCTGAGACCTTGAAGAAATTATCAAGAACTTTAAAACTTTGTACAGAAATATCCTTTCTGAAGTACACAGTATTTTTCCTTTATCGACTTTTTTCCTTTTTCTAATAGTGTCCCAAGTTCCCTAATGTTTGATCAACAGTATCTTGTGACAACTAAGTCACAGTGCTGGTTTTCTCAACTCAGACTGTCTGGAGCCTTGTTCCATCAAGCATTAACTTCGCACTTAACACCTTAATGGTCTTAACAAAAAGAGATGAAATGAAATGGAGATCTTCTGTGGTGAGAATAATTAAAGACAAACATGCAAATTCATTTGGTGCCAGATTTGATTACCTCAAATGAGTAAAATTAAAGCAAACATTTTATCATCTCCAATTACACAGTTACTCTCTTGAGCATAATTAAGACAAATGGGTAGAAGACACTAATGGCAAAATTTTACTTTGTTCTCAAGGCAAATGGATAACCAAAATAACATCAAATCAGAAATAATTACTATTTAGTTATTACTTCTAGTTATTATATAAACCATAATAATGTCATTCTCTCCTGCATCCCTTGCCAAGTCTCAGAGAGCACTTAAGTTCCACTTTGTACATGAAGCCATCTTTGAGTATAGCACAGCTTACATGGATACATCCTGGGTTAGCAAAGAGCAATTGGATTTTAAATTCAGATAACCTAAAGTCTATATCTTATTTGCTAAGTGGTATTGAAATACCTACTTAACTTCTCTGAGCTTAAGTTTCTTTGTCTAAATAAGAGAATATATAATAATACACAATCATTAACCTCATATGACAGCTCTGAGTAGCAAATGTAATAATAAAAGTGACGGTACTCAATGAATGGTAAAATAATAAAATTTAATCATCAATTATTGACATTTCACTCTCTTGATTTCTAATATTTTATAATTGAAGAATCATTCTATGATTGTCATTGTAAATTCAAAATTCAACTAGCAGATATTTACACAAAAACTATTTATGAACCATATAGGTAAAATGTTTTGAGGACTCAACAGCTCTTTGGCACTATGCTGGGGTTATTTATTTTTATTTATTCAGGCAACATGTATATTATTCATTTTTATGTACCAAATTTCTATTTCAGAATGTGGTACTTATTCATCTGCTCTATAAATTACATCCAAATATATTAAAGAATAATAAAAATATGTCTTATTGATTGATTTTAGCAACAATATTAGGCAAGTAAAATATCTATGTTACTGAGAAGGAACCAAAATTCACAGAGATTAAACTGTGTGCTCAAGATTAAGGAGCTAGCAGTCAATGATAAAGTATGTATTATATTAAATCAATCCAATAAATCCTGTGCTAAGATATTGTTTAAATTGTTTTGATTTGGTATGTTTTTCTACTTATAGTAACATCCTCCTAATCAATGCACAATCCAGTTAGCAAATGAAATAAAAATATATGGAAATGTTCTAGTCCTTAGTTTGGCATCTTGAGTTTACATAAAATGTTACACATGATCTATTATATCTATGGATATCCCTGGCTTTGGACCAGAAACATTTTCACATTAAGGAAAATCCATAAATTTATTAGTCTTTGGCAGAGTTGCTCATGCACTTGTTTAATATATGAATACCCCATGGCCACTTAAATAGAGAACATTGCATGGCACATAAATTAAGGCATCACTTTTGTTCACTTTCACACTAGTACACTGAATTCTAAATGCAAAAACTACTTGGTCAGGATAAATTGGTGAGGATTAGCTAATTTTTAAAGATATTGAAGTTAGTATGTAATATTCCTTTGATTGTCCTTTCCTTCTTTTCTTTAATTAATTCTCAAGCCTTCTCACTATAACTGTCCCAATTTCCTCACTGTTACTGTGAAACCCACATCCCACCCCAGGCCTTCCTACAACAGATACCTCTAGTACTAGGCTGATTGACTGATTGATTGGTTGATCGATTTAGATTTGAATTCCTAATAGCTTTACATCCCATAAATCCAGACCTTGCTTGTGATAGTGCTAATAGAGTAGAGTTGGCCACTGGCACATCTTTTAGCCTATTTACTTCTTGCTCTTTTATCTGTACAATGAAAGATGGATTTGAACTTGGTGATTTCTAAGGTTTCTTTCACTTAGACATTGCTATGCTGCTATAATACTACTTTGGAACTTGTCTTAATGTTCTCACATATATCTTTTCATTTTTATGGACTAACAGTATAAGTAACAACAATGGAATTTGAAGGCTGTTTAGAAGCTATTTGTATCTTTGACTTGCTAGTTGTCATATCTTTGAATGTTTTCAGTAGCAGGGATACTTATTCTCATAGGAAAAAATATGTTTCAATTTGCTGATAGTTCTGACTATTAGAAAATATTTTCTCTTTGGGAGCCAAGTATAATTCCAACCATTGGTCCTATACCTACTTTACATACGTGAAGGCTCTTTAAAGACTAGGAGAACTTGGAAGTCATGTCCATCTGGGCTCTTGCTTATCCATTGTTAATCTCTTGTCGCGTGGGATCCTGTAACTCAATACACTATAGGTATTGAGAGCAATGTGGTAAAATGAAGTAGCACAGATTTTGCAGCTGTGTTTGAAATCCAAATTTAATACTAGCTTTTGATCTAAAGCACAATATTTAACATATGAAAGTTATTTACTTTGGTATCTGGAACATGGTCACTATAATATTTCATTTTGTCCCAAAGTACAACTAGACACTTTTTTTTAAATCAAGTCCTCATGGTTCTTTTTTGTTATCTCTATTAGAGACATTATAACATAGTATTACAATAATTATTTTCTTTTACATAGATCTTTGTATGTGTTATAAGAGAATTTTAAATGCAGAGCTCTACATTATTCATCTCTGTATCCACATTGCCTGACATATAGCATGCCTATACTATTTGTTGAATAAAAGAACATAATTAAAGATGTCACTTCTGGTACTAGCTGTTATATAGTCACCTCAGAGCAACATAAGAAGATACTTTTTATTCCCCTAGATTTTGTATCCTTCTTCATGCAATATTGAATTCTTTTGCATTTCAAATCACTATAGCTCTTTCACATGAACTGCTATGTAAGTTAAGAAAAAAAAAATAAGAGTCATTGTTTCATGTGTCTTGCCATTTGGGGTGTAATATTTGGTGATATATGGCATATGTTTCCTACTGAAGTGACAGGAAAATCACAGGCTGGTTTCCCAGCAGCCTCACAGATTAGCTGCAGATCTGCAGTGTGGCATAAACCTTCCTTTCCTCAGAATGGCGTATGCCCCTTGCTCATTCTGTTGAGCCCCTTCACACCTCTTTTTCACACTAATATGCACACATGCACACACGTGCACACATGTGCACACATATGCTAAATGCCAGTTGCATTATGCAGCATTCTAAAATCTTATTATGATGCCATTTGTGTCCTATCGAGTCTTAATTTTAGATTACTTTTAACTATATATGATCATGTTACTTTGATACCTTACAACCAATACCTTTTAGCTGGTAGGTTGAGAGGGAAAATGTGCTAATCAAATCAGTTGCACAGGAAAGGAAGAAAACAATAGTTGTATTGGGTCCAGACTTAATATTTACTGAGCAATAACATACAAAACAGGCAATTTTGCATATTGCCAATAGTCCCCTGCCTTCAGCTTTAACTCTTTTCAATCTATCATCCACACTCTTTCCAGTGGAATAATTGTAAAATACAAATTCAAAAATGTCTCCCATCTTTTAAAAAAAGTATTTAATACTTCTTTAATGTCTTCAGGATGAAGTCCAAAGTACTTAGAATTAAATACAAAACTAGTTACTATTTACATCCATCCTTTCTAACCCTCTAGAACACTCACACACACCTACATTTTAATCACTTGTTCTAAAATATGCTCATTGTTCCAAAACCTCACTGTGTTCATTCATGCCTTTAAGCTTTCCTTATGTTAATATCCTTAATTGGAATGATCTCTTAATCAACTTCTCATTTGAAAAAAATTTTGATTTTTCTTAAAAGATTCATTTCGAATGATCCCTTCTGTAATTCTTTACTTGCCTATTCGTGTATCACACTGTGCCATGTTTGTAAGTTAATCTCCCTTTCTTCCAGATATAAGATATAATCTGAGGTTCTTCATAATGTTATCTGTATCATTTTAATCTTTTTATTATAAGAATACAACTTTGGGCATTCTGAGTTTGAATCCGAGGTTTGCCACTTATCAGCTATATGACGCGAGAAGAATTTCCTTTGTCTTTTTAAATATCAGTTTCTACATATTTAAAATATGGATGAAGTTAATTACATTAATTCCTCATTAACTTATTGTGAGAATTAAATGAGAATTAAATGAGAATTAACCTATGAAGAGTAAGTGGTAGCTTCCAGCGATGTATAAAGTTAGTATCCATAAAGTGAGAAACCCTGCACTGGGCAGTGAGCATATAGTGAGCAAAATGACACAGAGCTCTAAGAGTGTATATCTTATGAGGATCTTTGGAATTTATCTGTATTTCCAGGACCACCGACCACAGTCTTAACATGTAGTATATATCTTCACATCTTAAAAGTGTCAGGTCATCTATGTTCTCCTGATAAGCCCATCCCTTATCTAGCCTTTACTTTGTATCAAGAAATTTGAACAGATATCTACAGAATTATATTTGCTTCTGTTGAGATTGCCACAGTTTTATATAAGTGCTCCCTGTTGCATCACAGCAAACTTTTTAGGAGTTCAACCTCCTATCCTCCCAATGACTGTAATTAGAACTTATTACTATCTTGCCTTGAGTGACCATTAGGACTGATTGCCTAAACCTACAATCCCATTGGTTCTGTTACCACAAAGAATCTAAATCTTTCAAGTCTTTATATATATGTTAACCTAACTCAGATATCCTAGGCACCAACTGCGTCTACCCTGCTTTCTGTAACTAATGGTCTGTCAGCAGAAATATTCTATTTTTCTGAGTATCTTTTCAAGATATTGCTGTAATAGAAAAGCCACTTGTTCTCCAAGGAGATAATTTCCCATGCAGCCTTTTCAAATGTCATAGCCCCTGGAGGTTGAGTGCACTCCTTGATTCTCACTGTCACTCCATGATGGTTTTGCCATCAAATTATACTAATTTCATCCCTTCCTTGTTGCAGTCATCTACTGCCATCTGGTCACCTCCTCCTATTTGGTCACCTCCTCATGGTCATCAAAGATTTTAGCACATGATGTCACCTTGCTTGTTCTCCCGTTACTCCTGTTATCATCTATGGTAAATTTAACAATCAAATAGATTATTTATGAATATCTGATTTGTAAAAGGCTTGATCTCCTTGTTTTCAATGATTTTACCCATTTAAGCAATGTATTTCCATTGCCGTGCTTAAGGTCCACATCTCATTTTGATCACCACCCTCTAACTTTCTATCCACACTAGCTATATCCTCACTCCAATGGTTTGTTCAACCTTGTTATAAATTTAATGTATTGACTTGACTGCTTTTCCTATCTATCACTCCCCTTACATTTTTACTTTTATACCCAGTAAGCATCACATAATTTTGATGATAAACATTGCTATCCTCTTATTGTTCCTTTCCTCCCTTTGAAGAACTTGTATGGCAAAACTCCATCTGTCATAATTTTCAAGTCTGGCTATTCCATGTCTACCTCAGAGCAGTTGAGTATGTTTCAAGGAAATATGTTACCATTGGCATACTATGTTAAATTTATGACCTTATATTGCTTGGGTATTTTAACGGTTATCCTATAGTTCCTCGGTAAGTTTGTCCTACCAATTGACTGAAAAACTACATTGATATCTTTCCCTCCCATTTCGAACTTCAAATACCCAACATCCTCTCACTTTTTTTCCATTTTATCTAATGCTCTAGCTTCTTATTTGACTAAGAATAAGTCAAATAAGCATTAAGAGAACTGCCATGTCCCTCAGTCACCAAATGGACAAAGTTTTCATAGCCTCCTTCCCTTCTATTATAAATAGTGAATTAGTTCTATTCTTATTTAAGATCCACACCATTTTTTTCCAGATTTATTGATATATAATTGACATATAACATTGTATAAGTTTAAGGTATTTACCATAATGATTTAATATATGTCTATATTGCAAAATGATTACCACAGTAAGGTTAGTTAACACAGCCATTATCTTACATCTCACATATTTTTGTGTGTGGTAAAAACTTTTAAGATCCACTCTCTTAGCAATTTTTAAATGTACAGTACAATATTGTTAACTATAGTCCCCATGCAGTACATTACTTCCCCAGGACTTATTTATCTTATAATTAGAAGTTTATATCCTTTGATAACTTTCATTCATTTC
>NW_011888999.1:1198894-1208203 GCF_000151845.1 Pteropus vampyrus | reverse complement strand
CCTAAACCTACAATCCCATTGGTTCTGTTACCACAAAGAATCTAAATCTTTCAAGTCTTTATATATATGTTAACCTAACTCAGATATCCTAGGCACCAACTGCGTCTACCCTGCTTTCTGTAACTAATGGTCTGTCAGCAGAAATATTCTATTTTTCTGAGTATCTTTTCAAGATATTGCTGTAATAGAAAAGCCACTTGTTCTCCAAGGAGATAATTTCCCATGCAGCCTTTTCAAATGTCATAGCCCCTGGAGGTTGAGTGCACTCCTTGATTCTCACTGTCACTCCATGATGGTTTTGCCATCAAATTATACTAATTTCATCCCTTCCTTGTTGCAGTCATCTACTGCCATCTGGTCACCTCCTCCTATTTGGTCACCTCCTCATGGTCATCAAAGATTTTAGCACATGATGTCACCTTGCTTGTTCTCCCGTTACTCCTGTTATCATCTATGGTAAATTTAACAATCAAATAGATTATTTATGAATATCTGATTTGTAAAAGGCTTGATCTCCTTGTTTTCAATGATTTTACCCATTTAAGCAATGTATTTCCATTGCCGTGCTTAAGGTCCACATCTCATTTTGATCACCACCCTCTAACTTTCTATCCACACTAGCTATATCCTCACTCCAATGGTTTGTTCAACCTTGTTATAAATTTAATGTATTGACTTGACTGCTTTTCCTATCTATCACTCCCCTTACATTTTTACTTTTATACCCAGTAAGCATCACATAATTTTGATGATAAACATTGCTATCCTCTTATTGTTCCTTTCCTCCCTTTGAAGAACTTGTATGGCAAAACTCCATCTGTCATAATTTTCAAGTCTGGCTATTCCATGTCTACCTCAGAGCAGTTGAGTATGTTTCAAGGAAATATGTTACCATTGGCATACTATGTTAAATTTATGACCTTATATTGCTTGGGTATTTTAACGGTTATCCTATAGTTCCTCGGTAAGTTTGTCCTACCAATTGACTGAAAAACTACATTGATATCTTTCCCTCCCATTTCGAACTTCAAATACCCAACATCCTCTCACTTTTTTTCCATTTTATCTAATGCTCTAGCTTCTTATTTGACTAAGAATAAGTCAAATAAGCATTAAGAGAACTGCCATGTCCCTCAGTCACCAAATGGACAAAGTTTTCATAGCCTCCTTCCCTTCTATTATAAATAGTGAATTAGTTCTATTCTTATTTAAGATCCACACCATTTTTTTCCAGATTTATTGATATATAATTGACATATAACATTGTATAAGTTTAAGGTATTTACCATAATGATTTAATATATGTCTATATTGCAAAATGATTACCACAGTAAGGTTAGTTAACACAGCCATTATCTTACATCTCACATATTTTTGTGTGTGGTAAAAACTTTTAAGATCCACTCTCTTAGCAATTTTTAAATGTACAGTACAATATTGTTAACTATAGTCCCCATGCAGTACATTACTTCCCCAGGACTTATTTATCTTATAATTAGAAGTTTATATCCTTTGATAACTTTCATTCATTTCTCTGACCCCTCCCACAACCACCCACTGGCATCACTAATCTATTCTCTATTTCTATGAGTTCAGTTTTGATAGATTCCATATAAGTGAGATTATACAGGATTTGTCTTTCTTATTTCACTCCATTTCATATCACATATTCAAAGACTCTACTGCTGTGATTATCTTTCTATCTGATATCAACAGATTTTTCCCTTTCTAATAAATCAGTCCCATCAGCATAAAAATATTAACTGTTAGCCCTAATTAAAAAAACATTTTTTTACTTCACATTTTTTTGTTACTACCTTTTTCTTCTGCCCTTTATATAAACTGTCTTTCTATTCTCTTTTAAAAATAACCTAATGAATCTCCAGAGACTTATAATCTATGTCCTTTCCTCTTCAGCAATGGAATCTAAATTTTAGGTAGGCTTGTGACCATCTAATATAGATTTCACCTTTTCATGACTCCCTTGAAGCCAGGTAAACTTCTTTAACTAATTCCAGTCAAATTAATGTCAGAAGGAAGAGAGATGAGTGCGTCTTTGGAGCTATTGTTTAAATAGTGGAGTCAAGGCTCTTCCTTTTTCTATATTCAGCTCCTGGACTATATTTTAGGAATGGTATAGCAGCCAACTGGAAGCAGCCCACTTATGAACCACTATGGCACTGCAGTACTAGTTCTAACCTGCTTACATTTGGACTTAGCTACAGACAATAATTATACTACTATTTTGGTTAAGATACTATTGAGTCTCTATATGCAGCCAAACTTAAATTCTAAACAATATAATATGCAGAATTTATCCTCTTATATTTATATGTAAAATATAAATGTTTGTGGATCCTGGGCATGCAACTGTTGTTTCTTTACTCATCTGTTCACAGCATTAAATAGCTAAACATTATCTCACAGTGTCCTAGTCAAACTATTGGATTGAATGAAGACGAAGGCTGTATATGATATAGGGTTTTAATTATACTAAGACTCTTTGGAGAGAGAATGAGAACTTGAGGTGTGAGGAGAGGAGAGGAGAGAAAAGAGGAGGGGAGGAGAGGGAAGGGGAGGGGTAGAGAGAAGGGAGAAGGGAGAGCGGGGAGAGAGACGGAGGGAGAGAGAGAGAAAGGAAGGGAGGGAGGGAGGGAGAAAGAAAGAAAACTGTAACTGTGAAGCTTGAAGAACAAAACAGCCACAGAAGATTTAAGTCTCAATAAACAGTTTTATATGCAATTTCCGCAAACATTTTCGTTTGCTATAAAAGAACAAACAGCTTGGGAGGGAAAAGCCAGAAATATGCACAGCAAAAATAAAATAGTCTTAAATAAATACCGGTTAGCAAAAAAGAAATTGCAGCCTATATCAGAATTATTTTTATCTTATGGCACTTCAAAATTCAATAAACTCCTGACAAACAATAATTTGATTCGAGGTAAAAATAAATTCTCCTTTTGTCCTAAGAAGGCCTAATTCTAGACATTTAAAGGTGACTGGTTGTATTTGCTCAGATATTGATCATCAGCCATGTAATCCTAGCTGGAGTAGGCTACTTAGGCTTTGTAGTTGTACTGAAAAAAATTTATTAATATAATTCTTTGAAAGTTAAGCAAAGGTGACTGAAGAAAAGAGGTATTAAAATGTATAAATAGAAAATTAATGCAATTTTTATTATGAGTAGAAATATTTTGAGTAAAAATATTTTAAGGAAAAAACTTTTTTTGGGAGTTGAACATGCTATAATGCTATATTATATATCAATAATTAGCACTTATGTTAGAGTTTGACTTTATACCCAAAAAGCTGAAAGCATAGGTTAATGAGTCAAATCTTAATACAATCCAAAGAAACAGTAAATAAAATTATACCTATTCTATGCCACAGTAAGAGTTGTGTGTGTGTGTGTGTGTGTGTGTGTGTGTGTGTGTGTGTGTGTGTGTGTGTATGTGTATGTATTACTAGAGCAGAGTGCACAGAGTGCTCATTTTACTTATAGAAGTTTAGAAGTTAGAATGTGGCCATGTATTTTATTAAACCTTTACTGAACATCTTTATACAGAAGACACTATTCTGGGAACATCAGGACAGAAATGAAGTTATTTTACCTCTTTTCCCGATGAGCTTACAGACTAATAAAATGTATATGGAATCAAATAATCAATTGTCATATGCTTTCTGTAATGAACACTATAATATCAAGTATTTTATTTATATCTCACATTGTTCTAGATAGACTTTAAGGGAACCAAAAAATTTTTAAAAAGATAACGTGATTTGAAAATGGAACAAAAATGCAATTTTTTAAATTACAACTTTTCAGTAATTAAAAATATCTAGCAATTTAAATGCCTGGCAAAAATAATTATTTTATATAAATGACAAAAAGGTACATCCAGATATTAGAATTCTCTGCAATGTCATGGAAATATTTCCATAGTGTATTTAAGAGGAAAATAATATAGCTAATAGAAATCTATTTCAGAAAAATAGTATACATGTAATCATTAGATTGTGTATGTATATGCATAATGCCTCTCTAATATGTGTGTATGCATACATATATATGCATATAGACATGCACACATGTGTGTACATATGTATATATGAAAGAAATAGCAATGCTATTTTCCTGGTTGACATTTATGATTCAGGCAGCGGCCTTTGACATAACTGTCACCCCCATACTTAATTACTTTATTGATTGGTTATTCTTCTAGTTATTTCTATATGTAAATAAAAGCAAATTTAGCTCTCTCTCTATATATATTTTCCACAGATGGATGACTATAAGTTTCTACTTTTATAATGAGTAGTTATTACTTTAAACATTCTATAGGGTGATTTCTATTTCTAGCAATCTAGTACATTAGCTGCTCACAGAAAGTAGGTAAAAAAATACATGAAGTCTAAAATACGTCTATTTTAAATTATTTAAATTATGAATTAACTTGTTTGATGATCTCTAAATTTTATCAAAGTGTGAACCTTAAAATCTCTCACCACCACCACCTTTAACTGCATTGACATAATTTTCACCCTCTCCTCATACATAATTTTTAGACTATTTTCTTATGTATCCTTCTAGTTATTTCTTTATGTAAATGTAAATACATTGAAATTTACATTTTTATTTTTCCTGTTATTTTACACAAAATATATACTTTGCTCTGAACTTTATTTTCTTTTTAATAAACTCTGGAATCTTTCCATATTACCACATAAAATTTTCTCCATTCTTTTTCCAGCTGCATATTTTTTATTACATATCATAGATTATTAAACTGTCCTGCAATCTTTTACTATTTTACTACTTTCTATTTTAACAAACTTTTACAAAGAATAGCAGTTTACAATAGTTATTTTGTATGTGTGGAATTATATCTATGTGATAAATTCTACAAAATAAAAATTTAGAATCAGAATGTACTTTGATACATATTGCTCTGGATCCAGTAATGTTCTATCTCCAATATAATAATTGAAAAAGTTATTTTTTTAATTTAGTACTATTTTATATTCATCATAAATATATTTTTTTATAGCTAAAGTGCCTAACCAAGATTGAGTATCTTATTAAGTGACCTCTGTAAAGCCAGAACCCATCATTATGGGATTCTACCATCAGAATAATGGCAAACAAGAAATGGACCCATCATGCAGAAGAACAAATCAAAGAAATTTCCATATGTTATTTTTGATGCTAGACAAAGAAAAAAAATCTCTTCTGAGACTTTATAACCTCCATCTAGTTTTCATGAAGATTTGAAGATAAATTTAAGAGCATTCTGTATAGTACAAAAAACTTTTGGTAAGGACTCGATTTAAAGTGGCTTTAAATTGCTAATGCCCCAAACGTAATGCAGAACCAAACACCATTCTCTCTGGAAAAAGCACCTTCAATCCAGAGTTTAAAATTATCTCACAAATACATTTCTAAGACATCTAAGATCACAAAACAGAAAAAATGAGGAGTGGGACAAAACAAAACAGAATCTGATCTGCAAAGACTTTATAAGTTATAAAATAAAAATAATTATATTTAACATGTTTAGAAACAAAACAAAACAAAACAGAATCTGATCTGCAAAGACTTTATAAGTTATAAAATAAAAATAATTATATTTAACATGTTTAGATCAATAAAAGTCTGGAAATAATAAGGAACCAGCAGATTAATAGAAAACAAAATACTTAAAAAGCATGAATCTTATGCATATGCACATGCATATACAGATGTATGTATAACTATCTATATGACTGAAGTAACAGATGAGCTAAGCAGTAGAGTAGACTAAGCTAAAGAGAGAATTAATGAACCAAGATGCTAAGAAATGAGTAAATATTAAGACAGAAGAGAGAGTAAAAGAGCTAAAATATATTTAATTTGAATTAAAATGGGAAAGAAGAATAAATGGATCTGAGGAAGTATTTAAGAAGAACAGGCAAAAGGTTTCCAAAATTTTGTAAAACATTTTGTAAAAGTTTTGTAGTCCAAAGACTTAGGAATCTCAATAAAGCCTAAGGATGATAAATAAAAAGAAACTGACATCTACACAATCATAGTGAAAGTACAGAATACGGAAGGCAATTAGGAGAAAAGAGACTATTTACAATAGAACAGAAGTTTTACTAATAAATGACTTTTTGTTAGCAACAATAAAAGATCTTGATAGGGAGATACTAGTCAATAAATATAAAAAATACATAAAACAACTAAGGTTCAGAGAGCCAGTATAATAATTGGGTCAGTAAGGGTATGTCACTGATAGCAAATTAAGAACAATATTGTACTAATTGAACTAAGCATAAATAAGGACTAAAAACCAATTTTCTAACTACAGATCCAGTGAATACCCTTTCCACTGTGTCATGCCACCTCAAAAAACATCCTCAGTTTTTGTTGATTTCACCACAGTAAGGACCTGATTTAGATGCTTTATTTGGAAAATGCAGGAACTCATTATTCACATATATTTCTTACAACAGCTGCTGCTGCTGCTTCATTTTCTTTTCCCTTTTTTTATTTTGGTTTTGAAAATGACTTTAGATTGAACACTCATAAAATCATATTCAACTGATGTTTAGTATCATTTGATTATTATATGTGAGGAAGAAAATCTAATAATATAAATACATAGATAATAGTTATCTATGATAATAAATAATGGTGATTGGGTGAGCAGAGAAGAAAACATTGAGAAAAATGGTAATGGAATAATACTATAAGAAAAATTAAAATTTGTACTTCAGGGAGAAAACAGAGTAGAAGATAATCATAATGACATTGCCTAATAATATAGTGTTTTATAGTTTAAAAAATATTTTGACCTGTATTACATTATCTTTATATCTTTAAATTAAAAACAAAACTTATACAGGCATGTGTTGGCTGAAATGATGCCATTCAACTAGGAGAATCAGATAAATTTAGATGTGTCTCCATAAATGGATAAAATTTTGAAAGCTAAAATGTGGGCTTATGGAATAGTTCCCCAAGTTGCCTTTGATTACTTCATTTTATTTCTTAAAACAAAAAGAAACTTTATTTTTTTTATTTAAATATTTCCAATAATGTGGCAGTTACATAAAGTGGTTCATGTAGAGGTCAGTAGGGGAAGTAGTGAAAACCATGAGAACTTGAGCATGCACCCTGTCCTAAGATAGTTAAGTACATTCTGAAATGTAATATGTTGTTAATTAATTGAAATACATTGTTCATTAAATGTCAGTTTTTAAACAGTGTCAGACAAGTTTCAACTTCTTAAATTTCTATTCTCTTTTTCCAATTGTATCTCTTACTATGTTCCAAAAATATAGTAGAAAACAAAAGTTTTTTATGGTTTTAGATCTGGTTCTAACACTAAATTGTCGTTTGACCTGAGACAAGTTGTACAAATCCTACGAACTTCAGGATCTCATTTGTAAAATGCATTCAGTTATTACAGTGCTTTCCAAATCTAAAATGTGAGATTTCTTTCTCAATACTTGGTACAATATTATGACCAGTTGATAATCACAGAATTAAAATTATATATGAAGAATCTTTCAACCTAGGTAGCTTTTCAAAATATTTGTATCTTATTATTCTTCATGTAAGACTAAATTACATACCTAGTATGTCTTTGCTATTGGATAATAGAAAAAAATAATAAATAAGAGATTGGGCATTCAGGCCTTATATATAATCATGTAAAATTAGCCAATAGTTGTCAAATTTTTCCTTCTTAATAAAAATATGCTTGAGGTTCTGGACATCAAACAGCCAAAGAGACACTTTCAAATGAAGAAAAACTTTTAAAAACTGAAATATGGCAAGATTAGATTAAAACCGTTTATGTAATAACTGAGTTTTGAAAAATCTTCCCATCAAATGCTGGAGGTGGTATATGTAAATTTTCATGATATGATTTATATGTATAATATTGTGTATATGTTATATACAATTTATATATAATATTATATATTATACATATATAAACATATATATACTTATATATAATTTTTATCTAAATTTATGTCTCTTTGACTCCCACATCTACTTTCCTAGCAAGACAACTTTCCTAGCAAGGCAACTGTTACTGTTGATAACAGCATTTGCTATCTACTATTGTAGTTTAGTTTACTTTTCCTGGAAAATCAAAGATAAAACTCAATCCATGAGCATGGAGATAGAATAGGGCACACATTCCACTCACATGGTTTGATAGCTTTCTCAAGTCGATATTTTCTACATTACTTGAAATTCTCCTTTCTGTTGATTACAAAAAGTCCAAAAATGTACTTAAAATGAAACCTTAAATTAGCTTAAAAATGAAAGCCAATATTAAATATGAACTTACCAAATGTTGTACTCTGTGCTGATCTGTTCATGTAATTATTTTATATCATCTTTTACTTTTTGAGTTAACTGATAGTGTAGATTTGATTTTTGTGAAGCAATTCTTTAAGTCCATGGAAATATAAAAATGTCAAATGTTCGTTTTTCTCAGAATTTGGTTTCTCTATAGCCTCTAAGTTAGAATTGAGGATGATTGGATTCCACTCTTGCACAATCACTATGTACTTTTAGAGTCTAGGAAACTTAGGCAAACAAGAATATAAATATAATTTTAGATAAGTTATGTGAAAAGAATGTATATTTATTATAATAATTATGATTGATAAATAACCATTGCCAAAATGTAGATTTAGGTTATGGCTATGTTTACATATGTATAAGAGGACAATGCCAAATTAAGATAAATAGCTAACTCATCTGAAAACTGCCATGTAAATTAAATCATTTAATCATTTAATATTAAGTTGACCCATAAACACGAAGATATTCCATAACATTTCTAATATTTTTTTGATATTTAAAAATTTTTTTCAATTATAGTTGGCATTCAATGTTTTATTAGCTTCAGGTGTACAACATAGTGGTTAGTTATATAATTTACAAAAGTATCACCCCTGTAAATCTAGTACCCATCTGATACCATACATCCTTATTACAATATCATTGACTATATTTCTTATGCTATACTTTACATCTCCATGACTATTTTGTAAATATCAATGTGTCCTTCTTAATCACTTTTCCATTTTCATCCAGTCCTCCAAACCCCCTTCAATTTGTCAACCATCAGAATGTTCTCTGTATTTATGAATTTGTTTCTGTTTTTAATTTTTTCATTTGTTTAATTTGTTCTTTAGATTCAACATGTAAGTGAAATCATGTGGCAATTGTCTTTTTTTGTCTGATTTACTACGGTCAGCACAATACCCTCTATGTCTATCCATGTTGCTACAGGTGGGAAGATT
>NW_011888999.1:1198343-1198844 GCF_000151845.1 Pteropus vampyrus | reverse complement strand
ATTTGTTTCTGTTTTTAATTTTTTCATTTGTTTAATTTGTTCTTTAGATTCAACATGTAAGTGAAATCATGTGGCAATTGTCTTTTTTTGTCTGATTTACTACGGTCAGCACAATACCCTCTATGTCTATCCATGTTGCTACAGGTGGGAAGATTTCATTTTTTTTTTATGGCTGAATAATATTCCACTGTACATATGCACCACCTTTTCCTTATCCATTCATCCATTGATGGGCATCCAGGTTGTCTGCATATTTTGGCTATTGTAAATAATGCTGCAGTGAACATATGGATTCACATGTTCCTTTGAAAGAGTGTTTTGAGTTTCTTCAGATGAATACCCAGAAGTAGGATTACTAGGTCTTCCTTTGTTTCCTGCTAAAGCCTTTGTTTTAAAGTCTATTTTCTCTTGTATAGATATCGCTCTCCTAGCTTTTTGTTTGTTTTTATTTTCATGAAATATCTTTTTCCATCTGTTTGCTTTTTGTCTGGGTATATCTTT
>NW_011888999.1:1190386-1198293 GCF_000151845.1 Pteropus vampyrus | reverse complement strand
TCTTGTATAGATATCGCTCTCCTAGCTTTTTGTTTGTTTTTATTTTCATGAAATATCTTTTTCCATCTGTTTGCTTTTTGTCTGGGTATATCTTTCAATCTGAAATGACTCTTATGGGCACCTTATTCATTCAGCCACTATATCTTTTCATTGGAGCATTTATTCCATTTACATTTAAAGTAATTATTGATAGATATGTAGCTTTTGCCATTTTATAGTTCATATTTTGTATCTTTTTTCTTCTTAAAAAAATCCCTCCAAACATTTTTTGTAATACTGATTTAATGGTGATGAACTCTTTTAGCTTTTTCTTGCCTGGGAAGCCCTTTATCTGTTCTTCCATACTAAATAATAGCTTTATTGGGTAATGTAATCTTGGTTGTAGGTCCTTACTTTTCATTACTTTGAATATTTCTTGCCAATCCCTCATAGCCTGCACAGTTTCTATAGAGAAATCAACTGACAGTCTTATGAGAGCTCCCTAGTAGGTAACTAGCTGCTTTTCTCTTGCTGTTTTTAAGATTCTCTCCTTCTTTAAACAATGGCTTTTTTGATTATGATGCCAAACAGGTCTTGGTGTGGGCCTGTTTGGGTTCATCTTGTTTGGGACTCTCTGTGCTTCCTAAGCTTGTACATCTATTTCCTTTACCAAGTTAGGGAAGTTTTACATCATTATCACTTCAACTTGGCTTTCAATTCTCTGTTCTCTCTCTTCTTCTGGTCCCCTTATGATGCAAATGTTGGCACACTTGTTATTGTCCGAGAGGCCCCTTAAACTATCCTCATTTTTTTGGATTCTTTTTTCTTGTTGCTATTATGATTGGGTGTTTTCTGCTACCTTATCTTCTAAATTACTGATTCAATCCTTTGCTTCATCTAATCTGCTGTTAGTTCCTCTTATAATATTCTTCATTTCTATTATTGTATTCTTCATCTCTGACTGGTTCTTTCTTCCATTTTCTGTCTCTATTTTTGTTTTCTATCTCTTCATTAAAGTTCTCACTGAGTTCATCTAGTCTTCCCCTAAGTTCATTGAGCAACCTTATCACCAGTGTTTTGAACTCTGCATCTGATAAACTGCTCATCTTCATTTTGTTTCGTTCTTTTTTCTGGAGCTTTGTTCTGTGTTTGTTTTATGTGTTAGGCAAGCCGCTATGTCTTCTGATCTTAGATGAGTGGTCTTATATAGTAGGTGTCTTGTAGGGCCCAATGGCACAATTTCCCTGGTCACCTGAGCTGGGTGCTCCAGGTATGGCTCTTATATGGGTTGTGCGTGCCCTCCCATTGTAGTAGAGCCTTGGTTGCTGCTTGCACATTAATGGGAAATATTGACCCTTGGGTTGATTGTTTATGAAGATTGGCTCATGACTACAGTGGTGGAGCTGTTATGCAGGGCTGACCCTATGAAGCAAGATTTGCTTTAACAGGGCTCAGGTGCTTGCTCAATCTGCCCTTTGGGTGTGTCATTCTCGGATGTGTTCTGGGTGGTGCTCCAGCTCAGTTCAAAGCTGGCCATAGGGTATTCCAACCCCTGCACATCCTGGAAGAGGCCCTACCGCAAGGCAAATTCAGCCACAGCCTGTTCCCTGCCTAGGGCCAGCTGGCATGAGCTACCAGGGAATCTGCAGATGGCCACTACCCATGCTGGGCTTGGAGTTGTCTTGAGAGGTCAAGCCAGGAACTGAGGCTGGCTGCTGCTAGATGCCAGTCTTGGGGCCACTCTGTAAGAGATATGGGGGCATACTGTGGCCAGATGCAGCTGCTTGGGTTTGTGAACCTTTGAGAGATTTTAGGAAGGATGCAGCATGAGCCAAGACAGGACTTCTGTATGGAAAAGTCACTGGAAGCAGCTTGGGTGGACCTGCAAGTTTGGTGGGATGAGGTCTCAGGGAATCACTAGGGTGGGGTAAATATTCTTAGCCATGTTGATATAGACTCAGATGTGGCAGCTGCCTGCATCTGAACGTTGGGTTGAGGTAAGGCCCAACAATATTACAGTGGCCTCCACCAGCACTTCTGTTTGGGAGAAAGCTGCCCCTCTAAGCTCTCATCCTGAAGTCAGACTACTCAGTTCCTCCTCATATGTCTGTGGAGCCTTTTGAGCTGGTGTCTCAAAGCTGGAGCTCAGAGTGAGTTTGTTAGTAGGTAAGTCCATGCACTTACTCTTTAAGAGGAGTGCCTAGTACTCCTGCAGTCCTCTGTCTCACTCAGCCACCATCTCTGCTAGTTTCCATATCCAGATTTCGTGGGGACTTCTCTTCCCAGCACTGGAACCCTGGTGTAGGGCTAGGACCCCTTACTCCTGCCAGGGGACCTCCATAGCCAAAATATTTCTCCCAATTTTTAACCGCCACATATGGATGTCGACTAGCCTGTTCTGAGTCTTCACCTCTCCTACCACTCTCCATATGGCTACTTCTGTATATCCTTAATTATAGACTCCTGTTGACATAGACTTCTGGTGATTCTCTATGATGATTGTTTGTAGTTTAGTTATTTTGATGTGGTCGTGAGAGGAGGCTAACACAGTGTTTACCTACTCTGCCACCTTGATGAAAAAAATCTTTTATGTTTAATGTTCAAAATCTAGCTTTTAAATTAAATTGTATGTGTAACATACACACACGTATTTTTCAGATATGTATCTTCTCTCAAGGTAGAGATAGCATACCTTACTTATAAAATAAAATCTAACATTTATTAAGCATTTACAGTGGATATTCTCATATATAGCATTTATGTGGATTATTTCATTTACTATTATCCTATTTATCTAGGTGTTATTATGACCATTATACTTATTCCAAACTGAGGCTTAGAGATTGAAAACACGTGTCCAGTGTCATCTAGGTAGTGTGTATTGGAGCTGGGGAATGAAATCTAGGAAAGTTTGACTTCAAAAGTTTAATTTTGACTGATCCTACTTTATATATAATAACTTTTTAAAGCCAGATATATAGATAGTTTATTCTTTAAGAGCACGATTCAAGTGTCTACAATTCCTTTAGTTATTAAATATTTATCAAAAGTCAAAATACCCAAAGTGGAAAGAATTAGTCATTTATTTTTTCTTTTTACTCAACTGTTTTTCAGTGTGTTCTACAGTATTGCCCATCTGGTACAGTTTCCTTATTCTATTCATGAAGAAAGCTGAGCCAAAAGAAGTGGATCCCTCATGAGCACCACAATAACATGCCTTCCATAAGCTTTTACTCACCATCAGTATAATTATATTATTTTCAAGTAGGTCTATATGCAAATACTTGAATATGGAACTTATTAGCTTTGTAGGCTTGAATTCTCCAAAAGAGGTTGATAAAATTCTTCAACTCCCATGTATCTTAGCATCTGCGTATATCTCATGGTCTACCTCTACAATTCTCCAACACTGTATGAGTATGGCATGGTGTCAGAAAGCCTAGATTTGAAATTCTATTTCTGCACTTGCCGTCTTTTAAGGGCTAGATACTCTGTTAAGCATTTTAAAACTGTTGCCTCATTGATTCTTTATACCCACCTTATAAGTTTAAAAATTAGGCAACCGAGACATAGGAGGTTAAGGTTTCATTTCTTATAGAGAGCATGTCTTTAAATCTAGGTATAGGGTCCTTTCTGCCAAAATGTATATTACATCTTAATTTCCTGTTAGAAAGTAAAAAATCATTCTTCTCATTATGGCTAAGAGTCATAAATTTCTTTTTTATGTTTTTATTTAAGCATAGTTGATATATAATCTTATATCGTTACATTAGTTTTAGATGTACAATATAGTGATTCAACATTTTTATACCTTATAATGTGATCACTCCACTAATTCTAGTAATCATCTGTCACTGTTTAAACATCACAATATTATTGACTATATCTCCCTTTTCCTTTTCATCATCCCCTACCCCCTCCCATAAAAAATATTGATCCCACTTTTGAAACTAAATCAAACTAAATGTACAATGAGCTCAAACCAATTCAATCTTGGCGCATATCAACTTGGCTCCTACTCTAGCAAATTGTCAGAAGAGAAATAGCACCATTCAGAGATAGATATGATTTACTTCAATACAACTGAGTTTTTATAAAAATATTTAGGACTCAACTGAGAATTATAATACATAAAAAGTAATAAAATGTGACCCACAGTCATGAAAGGAAATAGTCCACAGAAATAAACAAAAAGATGACACAAGTTTTGCAATGATTAGAGGATAAAATCAACCAACCAACCAAAGAAATAAACAAATAAAAAAATTATTGCAAAAATCTTAAGGAATCTAGTGGAAAAGAAGGTGGATAATACCTATTTAAATTGATGAGAATTTATTAGAGGCATTATAGTTTTCATTTCTCTTTTTTATATATTCCATGTCTTTACATAGTAAATCTTTTTCAACATTTTAAAGCATATCTAATACAGTGATAAGTTACTGTTTTAATGTCCTTTATAAATTTTCTCACATCTGTGTTAGTTCTTAGTGAATTTTGATTGATTTTCTCTTAATTTTACATCACATTTATCTGCTTCTTTGCATGCTTAGTTTTTTATTGGATGCTAGACATTGTGAATTTTACATTATTTATTGTCTGCTATTTTTGTGTTTCTAAAAATATTTTTTCTCTGGGATGCAATTAAATTACTTGGAAACAGTTTGATTCTTTCAGGTCTTTCTCTTAACAGGAGCATTCATTAGTCTAGGAATAATTTTCCCCTAATACTGAAGAAAACCTTTTTGAGTACTCTCTCCAGTGCCCTGTAAACTATGTAGTTTTCCTATCTGGCTAATGCCTGTCACTTTAGCTGATCCTGTGTGAGTGCTAGGTATTCTTTCTTCTAATTATTTATAATAGCTGTTTGCTTTCACTCTGACATTTTATACTCACACACATGCTCTGATTAGTACTCTGCTGGATAGATGAAGAGAGCCCTGTGTGGATCTCCCAAATTCTGTCTCTGGTACTATACCCTGCAAACTCTGCCCACTTTGATCTCCCTAGACTCAGCACTATGTCTTTTACTCAGGGAGTCTTTCCAGCTCTGCCTGGGTTCCTCAGCTCTAAGCAGCCACCTAGAATTTCACTTATGACAGCAAACTGGGACAACCGCAGTCTTACCTCATTTGTTTCCTATGTCTCAGGAATCATTGATCTTCATTGACTGGTGCTTACTGTCATAAAAACACTTTTTAATTTATTTATTTTCTCTGACTTTTTACTTGTTTCAAGTGGGAGGTTAGATCCAATCCTAGTTGCTTCTTCTTGACCAGAACCAAAAGTCTATGAGATTCTGTTTTCATCAAACTTATGGATGACAAAACTAATCAACCTGATAACAATAGAACAGGTCCGCTTATGAATGAGGATTGACTGAAAGGATATAGGCCAATGTTCTATATCTTCTGTGGGTGGTTGCCAAAACTCATGGATATTAATACCTCAGATATTTTTTTTTTTAAATTTTCTATAAAGTATACCGCATAGAATAAAAATCTTTATATTTGACCTTACCTGAGCTACCTCCGCCCTCCAAAAGAAGAGGCCAATCTGACATTCTAGTCTACAGTCGTATATTTTTCTCCATTCCCCTGTAATCCTACCAAATAACTCACCCCTCAAACACAGAAACAGGTGTTTGGGCTCATTCCCATCACACAAGAAATTCTGCCCCTGTAATTTCTATATAGACAAAAGCTTCACAGGTAGAGCCTAAAACAGTTTTAAGTTATATAGAAAGAACCCTGTTCATTCGTGTTGTTTGATAAAGGCTAACTCAGTTTGCCTTTTCATTTTGGCATAATAGAGAAATATGTTATTTTCCCTCCAGGGTTTATTTTAAATATCTTTAGCAGTTGCTTCCACAAACTTGGCCTTTTGAATACAGTATTATCTAACTTCCTGGTTTTTATGGGACAGATTTATTATCACATCAGTTTTAATGGTTTCTAAGAGTTGTTGTGATTTTTTGTTTCAGGGCTACCACCCATCAATTGGGTTTCATAGCCTGGCAGTTAGGGTTTCTTAATTTATTGTCATGAAAGTTATGGTTTGCAGACTTGGTTTCAATCCATTATTTCTCTTCCTTAAAATATCTTACATCCTGTCATTATGATAATCAGACATAGTAGGGGAGCCTCAGTTTTATAAGTTTCCTTTCTTGCTCATATGCATTTTAATAGGTGATATAAAATAATACCAATTATACACATTGGCTAGGGTGATGGTCATCTGATATCTGGAAAAAACTTGTATTTGGGAGCTAAAATGACAAAATTCTCTCATTCGATAGAGTGATACTGAAATTATGAACAAAATTTAGATGGCTAAAGCTAGTGCCTCTAGCAAGATAGAAGGACACAGAATCAGGAGGCAGAAGATCTGAGTTCTGGATCTCCTGATTCTCTTTGCTAACCTACAATTTTAACAAAAGATACCTTCCTGAGCCAGTAGAGGAAATATGGTAGTACATATAAAGTTATCTACTGGTGTTAGCTGTGAAATATACACTTCACCTGTAATTAAATATTTAGTAAGTCACTGAATCGCTGGGTACCTCAACTTTAGTATAAAGAATGTCTTACTTTCATAAAGACCAGGGGCTGTCCAAATGCTAATCATCCAATATTTATCGAGGACATTTTAATGCACTATGATAGATTTTTAAAACACATATATAGAAGTAAAATGTATTACATCAAAAGCCAAAAGTTTCAAAACCAAAAAAGAAGAAAATGGAAGCATACTGTTTATGGTTCCTCTTTTGTATGCGAACTATTATATTAGTTGAAGGCAGATTGTGATAAGTTAAAGATGTATAAAATAAACCCCAAAGCAATTACTAAAATAAATAGTTATAGCTAATAAGCAAACAGAGGGGATAAAAATGAATCATAAGACAAATTTAATTAGTCTGAAATAAAGCAGAAGAGAGCAGGGGGAATCAATGAAGAACATATATACAAAGAAATAGAAGACAAACAGAAAAAAAATAGAAAATAAATAGGAAGATGGTAGATTTAAACTGAACCATGTAAAAAAATCACATCAAATGCGAATGATCTAACAATCCAGAATTAAAAGTCAGAGACTGGAAGATTATGTTTAAAAAAGCATGATGCAACCACATAATAGAGAATAATCAGAAATCATATATCTGACAGAAAATTATATCACAAACATCTGAAAAATTTCAACAACTCAGTATTCAACAACTCAGTATTACAAAAGAAAACATCCCAATTTTAAAAAATGTAGGCAAAATACTGGAACAAAACGCCTCACGAAGAAAGATATATGAATAACCATTAAGCACATAAAATATTTAACATTATTAGGAAGATGAAATTAAAATCACAATGAGATACATGCAAACACATTTACATAAAAAAGACTAAAAATGTTAAACTTTGACAAAGATGTAGAACACTCAGAACTCCTAAAAATTTCTGGAGGAAGAGAAAAATGCTGCAACCAACTTGCCCTTCTGAACGAAAAATATCTTACAAGAAAAAAGTATATAATGTATATATAATCATTTACATACAGTTGTAGAAGAGGGAAAACTAATCTATGTGAAAGAAATGCAATTTAGTTATTGCACCTGAGGAAATCTGCCTAGAAATGTATATAAGGAAACGTTTTAGGGTGATAGAAGTGTTCAACATGTTAATAAGGATGTATACGTTTGTCAAATCTAATAAAATTGCGTGCTTAAAATTCTCTGGATTTTACTATACTGAAATTTTAAGGAAAAGCAAAAACAAAAAACAACAGAATGGAGCGTGCAAGATTGGGCTATGTATCTACCAACACATGTAGAACTTCCTCAACATGTTCCTTCCCCAACATTTCCAAAAATCCACCCAAAAGATGAGGAAAAACTACATAGATCAGAAATATGACAAAATATAAACAATTCC
>NW_011888999.1:1188974-1189676 GCF_000151845.1 Pteropus vampyrus | reverse complement strand
TACAGTTGTAGAAGAGGGAAAACTAATCTATGTGAAAAAAATGCAATTTAGTTATTGCACCTGAGGAAATCTGCCTAGAAATGTATATAAGAAAACGTTTTAGAATGATAGAAGTGTTCAACATGTTAATAAGGATGTATATGTTTGTCAAATCTAATAAAATTGCGTGCTTAAAATTCTCTGGATTTTACTACACTGAAATTTTAAGGAAAAGCAAAAACAAAAAACAACAGAATGGAGTGTGCAAGATTGGGCTATGTATCTACCAACACATGTAGAACTTTCTCAACATGTTCCTTCCCCAACATTTCCAAAAATCCACCCAAAAGATGAGGAAAAACTACATAGATCAGAAATATGACAAAATATAAACAATTCCACTTTGCAAATATAATAAATCAGTTATGTTAATTGTGAAAAGTAAATGACAACTCTATATGTTCTGTAGTGAGGTAAAACACATTCCTCACAATTTGGATACAGAAAAATGATCAATTCTAAATTAAAGAATAATGTGTTACTACTAGGTAGATTTTGCTCTGTGTAACATTTTTGGTCATATGAATGCATATGATTATTTAATATACTGCTATTTCTATAATTTCATTTCATTTTTAATTACCAGGTCCTATAATTAACACATTTATAAACCTGTCTTCATTCTTAACAACCATAGGAAATAGAAATATATTATTATTATTA
>NW_011888999.1:1164023-1188924 GCF_000151845.1 Pteropus vampyrus | reverse complement strand
TTCCTTCCCCAACATTTCCAAAAATCCACCCAAAAGATGAGGAAAAACTACATAGATCAGAAATATGACAAAATATAAACAATTCCACTTTGCAAGTATAATAAATCAGTTATGTTAATTGTGAAAAGTAAATGACAACTCTATATGTTCTGTAGTGAGGTAAAACACATTCCTCACAATTTGGATACAGCAAAATGATCAATTCTAAATTAAAGAATAATGTGTTACTACTAGGTAGATTTTGCTCTGTGTAACATTTTTGGTCATATGAATCCATATGATTATTTAATATACTGCTATTTCTATAATTTCATTTCATTTTTAATTACCAGGTCCTATAATTAACATATTTATAAACCTGTCTTCATTCTTAACAACCATAGGAAATAGAAATATATTATTATTATTATTATTTGTGATTCAAAAATTGAGTATCAAGATAATTAACTAAAGCTGGTAAATGACAGATGTTTGAATCTAGGTCTTCAAAGTGGGAACTTTACCCTCTTTGCTATTATTCCTCCATACCTGAGTATCACCATGGTTCTAGGTAGTAATGTTCACCAGGCCTCATTTCTTTCATTCTAGTAGCTAGAATCTAATTTCTTCCCAGGCTCCAGCCTTATTCACTTAACTTCGCAGATCCTAAAAGTTCTTCTTCCCAGCTCCAGCCTTATTAACTAACTTCCCAGATCCTAAAGTTTCTTGTTCCATTTCCCTCTCTCTTTTCCTCTTAGAAATGGGCCTTTTGCCTTCAAACATAGCTTAAGTGTTTGAAATATACCACCTATTCAGACATCTTGCCTTGTAGGACATTGCTGTTATGTTAGTCTCACAGGTAGACATTCTGTTTTTATTGGATTTTCTCTGGACCTGTGCCTTTGGTATTACCCCTTCCTTTAATTGTTAATGTATTTCCAGGTTTTGGTCCTATTTCCTTTTCTCTGAAGCATAGTGATGAGAACATAGATTTAAGAGTTATACATATTAACTTCCAAATACCAGTTCTGCTAATAACTGTACATATTTAACTTTCTTGAGCTTCAGTTTCTCACTGTTAAATGGAGTTACCTGTACAGAACTATTTTATGAGTTGCAGTCAATGAAATTATAAGTAAATTTGCTGGCAGTATATTAGTAACAGAGTAGTCATTCAATAATTTGTAAGTTATCATTGTTACAATATAATTCTCTTCATGTATGATTCCACATTGCTGAGGATAAAAGTAAGTGTTCCTTGGCCAATGTGTTTTGGTATCCCCTCCTTGATATATAGGAAATATAAACATATTAGAGGTATTTAGATATTCTTTGGTAAAAAAAAAATTTACTTAAAACTTATAATATCCCTCATAACAGAAAAAACTTTGGGAAACCTTGTCCTTACGGAAGTCATCCACTGTTTTCTGTTTGCTCTTCTGAAAATAGAATCTATGCTGCAGGCACCAATATTCTATTAATTTATAGTTGCAGTAGAAGTAACCATAAAATAAGCTATGGTTGTAGGCTATGGGTCATACTAAGAAGACATGTGTATTCAAAGTCAGGAATGCCGACTAACGATGAAATGCCTAGAGCAAACATATTGATAAAATCATTCCAATTTTAGAACATGACAAGTTTCTTAAATATTAAACTAGGTATTGCTAGAAGGTAGAAGTCAATTTTATTAACACTTATTTTTCTGCTGGAAAGTTTACAGATGCTGACAGTACTCTACCAGTTTATAGGGACATAAAATTTTGCTTAGTTGCAGATTGAAAGACAAAGCTACTAAATTTTCTTTCCATTATTATTGTTAGTAGGAAGGACAGAAAAAATTTTCCATATACAAATTAGAACATGCTTCTCTTCTATTGAAAACATTCAATAGATTTTTCAGCTTAGCATTAAAAATCACACCTCTAATGTATTTCTTATTTATCTGTCACAAGTCCAATATGACCCTGTATTTCAATCACTGTAAATATTTAATGTTTTCCTGGGACAATATATCTGGCCATATCAGAACATCATATCTTTCTGTAAGATTTTTTTCTACTGTTTGGAATATCCTTTTCCCTTTTTATTTCCCAGCTGTGCTATTTTACTTCAAGCTCTAGTTCCACTAAACGCTCTTACTACTGCTGTAAGCCTTTAGGATAATGCCTGACATATAGAAAAAAAGTGTAGTAAAGTGTTAAAACACAAGCTTTTTTTTTTTTTTAATATGAGAGGGAGAAATTAATTTATTTTAATTTTGGCTCTTGCCCTTTCTCCCTGTGTGAACCTGGATAAGTGACTTAATCTCTTGAGCCTTATTTTTCTATTTTTTAAAAAATGAGATATGGGAATAACGCCTACCTTAAAAGATCTTTTGTAATGGTAAAATGAGATATGTAAATGTCACAGATGCACAACTTTATTCTGAGCTCTTGTGTGACAAACGTTATATCTATTCATATTATGCTTCCAGGATTAACTATAATGTTTGGCGTACTTTAATTTTATAAATGATTAATTTTAAATGAAAATAATAGTGATTTTGATAGTAGTAGTCCTTATCATTGTCTTTGGGGTCATCATCATTTGTATGAAGGCAGGATAGAAGCTGTTTGAAAGAAGGTGGCCAGGAAGAATTTCTAAGTAGAAAAGAGCTTTATGGAAATGACCTTTTAGGAAGATTTTGTGAGGGAAGGGAACAGGGTTGTAAGCAAAGTAAAAAGCTATCAGCCACACTGCACATTGTCTCTGGAAACAAAATTCTGTGTAATGTCATGGAGAAATGGGTAACAGAGATAATTTTTATAAACGTTCTGTGTATTTAAAAAAAATATGTGTTCTGTTTTAGTTGTAGCTTTTTATATAACTCTAGAAGATCAAACTTACTAATTATATACTTAAAATATACACATGTCTTTAAAAAAATTATTAATCTTTCAAGTTCTGAGGTATGCTTTATTGTTCTGCTATGATAGTAGATTTACTCATTTAACTTGGATTTTTAGTCAATTTTTATTTATATTTTTAATGTTATGTTATTGATTCATTCAAATTTACATTGTTATTTATATATGTCAGGTAAATTCACTCATCAATACATATCTAATACTCCTTGTTTTAAATGTTTTGTCTGATATTAATATAATCACATTATGTTTATTTTGATTATATTCTCCAATCATTTATTAATTTAAACTTCTGTGTCTTTGTGTTTTTACATGTGTTACTTTTAAATACCAGAGTTGCATTTTTTAACAAATATATTTGAATATATTTGCTTCTTCACTGATGAGTTTGCTACATTTACATTTATTATGACTAGTGTTATATTTGGACTAATTTATTACATTTTATTTGATGTTTTTTGTTCTACCTTTGTTTGTCTCCTCTTACCTTTTATTCTTCTATATTATTTTCCTATGTTTTGGTTTAGTTAAGTTTAGCATTTCTTTTTGCGATTGTTGTTGTTGTTGTTGGCGTTTTTCTTCTACCAGTTTAGAAATTATGTAACCTATTTAAAATAAATTGTTACCTTTAATGTTTTAACATGCTTTTAAAATTTATCCATATCTTAAATTAATCAATACTTTTAGTGTTTTCATGACAATTTGATTGACATCCCTCTTAACTTATATGACCAGTATTTTTGTTCTAACTTTTTATCAAATCACTTAGACATTATTCTTATTATCATCTTAAACTCTCAGTTATTTTTTACTTACATATTCTTCTTAATTACTCCTCCTCCTCCTCCTTCTTCTACATCCCTCTGGAACCATTTTGCTTGCTATCAGGTAGTATCCCTTAGAAATACCTTTAGTGAAAATAGTTAAATCTGTTGATAATAAATTCTTTGTTTCATTGTATTATTTTTTTTTCTAGTTATTTATTTTTGTACTCTTACTGGATGTGGATTTCTAAGTTGTAATTTATTTTATTTTAGCACAATGAGGATTTTATTTTATAATATTCTAGGTTGCAGTGTTGCTGTTCCATTTTCAGTTGTCATACTATTCGTAGTTCCTTTGTAGGTGATGTCTTGACACCTGACTGCTTCAGATCTTCTTTTTCTCTTTGGTGTTCTGAAGTTTTTCTTAGATATTGATGTGTTTTAATTTGTCCTTCTTGAAATCCCTTATCTTACTGGATTCAATAATAATGTTTTATTAAATATGGAATATATTCAATGAATAATTTCTTGATATTTCTTAGAACACATTATCACTACTCAGTTCTTCTAAAACTTCTGTGAATTATACATTAAATTTTCTTACTCTATTGTCCATATCCCCTAAGCTCTATTAAATATTTTAATATACCTAGTAATTTTTGAAAGCATTTTATTACTTTCTTATTTATTTATTTACTTATTTATTTTTTATTAAATTTATTGGGGCGACATTGGTTAATACAATTATATAGGTTTCAAGTGTACAATTCAATAATATGTCACATGTTTACTACATTGTGTGTTCACCACCCAAAGTTGAATCTCCTTCTGTCACCATGTATTTGACACTCTTTAGCCTTATCTACTTCTCCTCAATCCCCTTTCCCTCTGGTAACCACTAAACTATTGTCTGTGTCCTTGAGTCTCTGTCTTGTTCATTTGTTGTTTTCAGTTTTATATCCCACATATGAGTGAAGTCATGTGGTTCTCAACTTTTCTGTCTATTTCGCTTAGCATGATCCATTTCAAGATCCATCCGTGTTGTTGCAAATGGCAGTATTTTATCTTTTCTTATGGCAGAGTAATATTACATTGTATGTATGTACCACATCTTTTTTATCTGATCATCTATATACCTAGGCAAGGGATTGCTGGTTGTCAGAGCTGAGGGTATTGCTCACCTGACCCAGAAGGTTCGGTGGTGTGAGGCCCAGTTGGACAAATCCACAAGAGGCAGACATGAGGAAGAAACGGCAGGCACCGACTTTATCGTGGAGAGCACACTTCTGTTGGGGAGTGCAGTTCTACTGGGTAGTGCAGTCTGTTGCAGGGGGCACGCAGTCTTGCTCCCCTTCTGCTCTCCCCTTCTTTCCGCTCTCCAGGGGATTGCATGGTTCCACATATAGCAGAGTACAAAAGTGGCATTCAGCCACACATGTGTGATACAATAAGCTGAAATATGTTTACATATTTTTTAAGTCTGGGGTCCTATTCCTAGCTGTGGGCCTGGATTACAGCCACATATCCTCTACCCGAGTCTCCTCTACCTGAGAACTGTCTGGAGAGCTGGGACCACACACAACTTATCCTACCAATTGTCAGCAAGATGCTGATCCTGTTCATGATGCCAAGTGTCAGAGCTAATATTTCATGAAATCTGTGTTTGAGAGGAATTTGAGTCCGGAGTTTAATGTATATTTAGAGAATTCGTATTTGCTCTTTCCAGATATATGAAGACATTATCACTCTGGGATCCTTTTAAATTAAACTTTTCATTGTTTTCCTTCAGTCTACACAGGTAGTATAGATTTCAGTCAAAAACTAGTTTCAGGATGAATTAATGGTTATAATTTTGAAGGATTTTTTTTTCTCTGCAGAGTCAAGGTCTTAACAGGCATGTTTCTTTATAGTCCCCTTCTGTAATGGAGATTGATTCAAGTTAGAGATTCCTATAATGTGTTATGCATTACTATAACCTGGATGCCATTTTGAAATACAGAGTATATGGCTACATTCCTGAACTATTAGATCAAACTATATTAGAAAAAGAAGCAAGAAAGTTATATATCTTTTCTGTTTATTTGTTTTTAAATAAACTTCTTATATTATTTTGAAGCAGTTAACTTTTATATTATAACCATCAAGAGTCTAAAACATTCTCACTCTATTGGATCTATTATTCTGTGATTTTGAATATGATCATGTCTCAGGATTTTAAACTTTTTTCTGGTCCATTAAATCTTAGCAATGCCATGTGCCATTTTTTAATTACCTTGTTAACCTTCACGACAATGGGTGTTTTTGATTCTCCCAGCTCTTTCAAATTGTATTAAAGTATCAGTCTTAGCATAGGTTTTGTTTGTTTGTTTGTTTGTTTTTAGGGAGTAAAGACCCACTTAAGATGGCCAAAGGGAAGATTTTGTTTTGCTAAGAATTTATCAGAAA
Source organism: Pteropus vampyrus (assembly GCF_000151845.1). Taxonomy (NCBI): domain Eukaryota; kingdom Metazoa; phylum Chordata; class Mammalia; order Chiroptera; family Pteropodidae; genus Pteropus; species Pteropus vampyrus. Next base: position 1,182,827 of record NW_011888999.1, on the reverse strand, counting down.
ATTCACTTTAAAAAATGTTACATTGTCTTTTTTTATATTTGAAGGTAGAAGGAATTTGAAATATTTTTGTAGAGTCTATGGATGGAGGCAAACTAAAATAGGGAGACTTTTTGAACATTTATAATAACCATCTAGAATTTGAAAAAGAAAAAAAATAACCTATAGACATGAAAATCATATTTTTTCCTTTAAGAAAAAATTACCTCATTCTATTATTAGAACAAGTAAAATTTATCGTATTCTCTTCAAATGAAATAAGGCATGTACAGTACAGTGTAAGTTAATATTAATAGTAAAATAACGTGTTAAATAAATGCAAATATAAGTAAAGCTTATGTGGTTTTTTTTGTTTGTTTTTTAGCAAATAAACATATAGATTGCAAATGGCCACAGTAGTTTATTGTTTTTTTTTATCCTGAGAACATCTGGATTCTGGACTGTTTTTGTGACATGTTTTGCCTAGTAGAATGCAAAAGAAGTGACTTTCTGAGCCCTGTACTCAGAACATTTTGTAGCTTTTGCTTTTTTTTGATCTTTAAAATTTGCTGCTATGGAAACAGCTCAAGACTTCTGTTAGTCGATGAGACACTTGGTCTAATCACCACTAATGCTATAATAGACAGCAAACCAACTTCCATACGTGTGAGTGAGAATGATGTTTCAGTAAGAGCCAGTTCTCTTCAAACTCAGACTTATGTATAAGCTCATTGATATAACTCTGCTCATACTAATCTGGGTTCTATAAAAAACATTACTTAGTCTTTTGTATATTAACTTTGTAAACTGCAACCTTGCTATATAATTGTTTGTTAGTTCCAGAAACTTATTTATTTACTTATTTATTTGGTCAATCCATTCAGATTTTCTACATAGAAGATTTTGTCATCTGTGATCAAGGACAGTTTTATATCATCCTTCCTAATCTCTATATCTCTTATTCCCTTATTTCCTTTTTTTTTTTTTTTTGTCTTGTTGTCTTAGCTAGGACTTTCAATACAATGTTGAAAAAGAGCAATGAGAGGAGTCATTCTTGGCTTGTTCCTGATCTTAGTGGGGAAGTTTTGAGTTTTTCACCATTAGGTATGATAGTAGCTGTAAGTTTCTTATAGATATTCTTTATCAAGTTGAGGAAGTTTCCTTCTATTTCTAGTTTACTGAGTGTTTTATCATTAATGGGTATTGAATTTTTGTCAAATGTTTTTCTGCATCTATTGATATAATCATGTAATTTTTCTTTTTTAGCCTGTTGATGTAATGGAGTACATTAATTGGTTTCAAATGTTGAACCAGTCTTGCATACCTAGGATAAATCTAACTTGGTCATGATGTATAATTTATTTTATCCATTGTTGGATTTGATTTGCTAATATTTCATTGAAAATGTTTGCATCTATGGTCATGAGAGATATTGGTTTGTAGTTTACTTTTCTTCTAATGCCTTTGTTTGTTTTTTTATTAGGATAATCTTGGCCTTATAGAATGAGTTAGAAAATATTCCCTGTTTCTGTCTTCTGAAAGAAATTGTAGAGAGTTGACATAATTTGTTTCTTAAATGTTTGTTAGAGTTCACCAGTGAAACCATCTGGACCTGGTGCTTACTGTTTTGGGAGGTTATTGATTATTGATAGAATTTCTTTAATAGATATAGGCCTATATAGATTGTCTATTTTTTCTTGTGTTAGTTTTGGTAGCTTGTATCTTTCAAACAAATGGTCCATTTCATCTAGGCTATTAAATTTATAGTCATAATATTTCTTTACTATTCTTTTAATATCCATAAAATCCGTAGTGATGTCCGCTCTTTTATTTCTGTGTTCCTCTCTCTGTTTTTCTTAGTTAATCTAGGTAGAGGCTTATAAATTTTATTAATCTTTTTTAAAAAAAATCAGCTCTTCAAAGAATGAGTTTTTGATTTTGTTGATTTTCTCTATCGATTTCTTACTTTTAACTTCATTGATTTCTAGTGTAATTGTTATTATTTCTTTTTTTCTGTTTCCTTTGAATTTAATTTTCTTTTTCTACTTTCCTAAGGTGGAAACTTAGATTGTTGATTTTAGATCTTATTTCTTTTGAACATATGCATTCAATGCTATAGATTCCTTCTTAAACATTGCTTTAGCTTCATTCTACATATTTTGATAAGTTGTGTTCTCATTTTCACTTTTATTTAGTTCACTTTTTAAAATTCTTTTGATTTTTTTTTTGATGTGTGTGTTATTTGAAATCTGTTGTTTAATCTCCATGTAAAGATAGTAAAAGTAAAGAGAGTAAAAGAGAAAATGCTGCAGGAGTTTATTTGCTTCTGTTTTGTAGAACCTAAGAAACTTTCTGGATAAAGTGACACCTATGCTAAACATTAATGGGTACATACAATTTGAATAATAAGAGAAGTACAGAAAATACGTATTTCATTGAGAGAATATCTTGTCTTTTTTTATGTATGCAGGGGATAACTCACTATTTTTCTCTACTCACACTCACAACACTTCCAATACTAGATGTCTGAGTTCAACACAACCAAGTAATTCTGACACAGGTTTTCTGGAGTTAGATTCTATAGGTTAAAGGCTCAGTCTCATAAGATTTCTCCCATTTCAGATGCCAATCACAAATAGTGGGTCCCAAGTTATCCGCGATTTATGTCCAACCTTGCTACGAATTGAAGATTTCCATGACTTCCTCCTCGGGTTCAATAATTTGCTGGAGAGGAAGGCTCAGAGAACATAAAAAAAGAGTTCACTTACTCCTGTCAATTTAATACAAAGACTATTTTAAAGGATACAAATAAATAGCCAAATAAAGAGATGCACAGGGCAAGGTCTGGAGGAGTCTCAAGTCCAAGAGCTTCTGTCTCTATGGTTTGAGTATGACAACCTCCCAGCACAAGAAGGTGTTCACTAATCTGGAAACTCTCTGAACTCCACACTTTTGGGATTTTTATAGAGGCTTCATCATGTAAAAATGATTGCTTATTAACTCTATTCCCAGTCCTTATCCCTTCTCCAAACAATGGAGAGGAGGCTGAAATTTCCAACTTTCTAAGTGAACAGGCCCCATCCAAGAGCCTACCAAGAATCATTTCTTACTAGAAAAAAACATGCTTCCATCACGTAGGAAATCCCAAGGGATTTAGGACCTCTGTGTCAGACACTCCTATCACTCAGGAAATTTACATGAGTTTTGGAAGATGTGTGTCAGGAACTGGAGTCGTAGACCAAATATTAGTAGGAAAAAGGGGCAGAGACAAATATACATATATATTTCTTATTTTTTCGGAATATAATGTTCATCAAGTAACTTTAAAAACTAAATCAGAGAGTAATCTTAAATTTTTTAAGATAATAAATACAAATGCCATTCTAAATTGATGGTCTCCTATGTATTTCCTATACTTTTGTGTGCTTCTTTACTTCAGTAGGACATTAAAATATAATGAATTATTCTGCCAGGCATGAGCATGAAAGAATGATAAACACAATATAGAGAAAGTGAAATTTATTTGTAATGGCTCATGGCTGATAATCTTAGATGCGGCCTCTTTCAACATTCAGCGTGGCTTACTAACAGACACAGAAAGCTATGCATAATTTTTTCAGTTACACTGGCTACCTACTGCTTGATATTATACATAACTGACAATGATTCAAGGCATTGATTTTTTTTCAGGCTATAATTTTTAAAAGAGATTTTAGGAGAAAAGCATATCAACTAATCAGCCATCCATTCATCTTTTAATATGACAGAACTGATGAAAAATCCTTTAGGAGAAAAAAAAAATTATAAAATACCCGGAGACAGTAATTCCAGTTAAAGATCTTTTTCGTATCTCTTAAATGTTTCATATCTCTTGAACTGGAAATTTCTCTAACATTTTAGAATTTTAAAGCAGAAACTCTGTTATAAATTACAAAAAAAAAGATCTGTCAAAAACAATAATTGAAAAATATGGTAAAATAGTAATATAAGTTAAAAAATAATAGTAATAGTAGATAATATTTAGATATTGTTTTTACCTATTATGCTATTATAAAACACCTACAGCTTTAATTTTCACAATCATAAATAATGTTAAGATTTTCATTTTAAAAATTAGGAATTTTAAGCTCAGCAGTACTAATAAGAAGACCAAGTCCACATACAATTTTAGGGCCTATTTGTCAGTAAAGTGATAGGGATAAAAGCCTACGATTTGAGTACTCTGTAGAGACATAATTTTGAATTCTGAGTCTCCTACTTGTAATTTCAGTCAGTTTTCTTAACTTTTCCATATTCAATTACTATACATGTAAAGTAGGAAATGTTGAAATAATTTATAGTTTTCCATCAAGTTTCACTATTTTTAGTTGTTGTTAAGTATAGTTTTACTAAAAGTATAGATATGTGTTCTATTTATCGGTGATTAAATAGAAGGGGTGAATGTAGAGAACTCTGAGCAATCCAATTTGTGACTTAAATTTGAGGGAAAAGGATAAAAATTGCTCTGGTTCAGGAGGAAGAGATGGAGAGGTATTGGAGTAAAGGAAAACAGAATCTTCTTTGCATGTAAGCCAGAATTTTCTCAGTAATTGAGTCTTTTCCAGGCTTAAGCTAGTTACAAGGTCCCTTGAGAGGGAAGGGATATGTAAGAAAAATGTATTGAAAAAGTTTGTTACTGGGGAAGATTTCACATTATAGGTGAGGTGCCAGAAGAACCTTTCTGAAATAGTTTGACTTGGTGTAAATGGCTTAATTTCATGAATTGGTGAGACATTTGGTTCAAGATTAGTAGCCAGAGTACAAGGTAGAGATATTCAACATATTGTGAGAATAAGACCATGTATTTAAATTATCTAACATATGGAAGAACTCCTTAAAGAATGCTTCTTTAATTATACTTTTAAGTCTATGTCCTTCCTAATGCATTAAGCTCAATGTTTGAGTGAACTATGTTCCTATGAGTCAATCTGATGTACCCTTTCACCAATCTCCTACAAGTCAATAAACAGACCTACCGTATACAGATACCGTAATAGTGTTTTATGTGAGATATAGAAATAAAGAAAAAAATTGAGATAAGATCTTAAAGTGTCTTCTTCATCATTTTATAGAGTGCAAATTTTACAAAATAAAAGGACAATGAAGATCAGTGCCAGATTGTTGTTAAGAGAATCTCATAATTCCATTCTTGAACCTGAAAGAAGTCTCACACTCTTTTGGAAATTTGAATTAGCTTATTTAGACTTTATCAGCCCACACTTGCCATGTTCACCCACTGTAATTAGTCACAAGCCCTTCTTTGGAGCCTTGAAAAAAGAACAACAAATTGACATAGAAACTAACTGGGGAGGATAAACAGGAATCTTCTACTACCACCACCATTTTTTTGAAGTAGAAATAAGACTATTGTTAATAGAATTGGGGAATCTGAATTTAATAGTAAGTTACTCAAATACCACTAGCTTCCATTTTCTCATTCAAAAAAGTTTAGACGTAGCAGGGAGAAAGGAGGAGGAAGGTAGATGGGCTAAAAGGGGTCAAATATGTGATGACAGAAAGAAATCTAACTATGGGAGGTAAGCACACATAAATATATATATGCCTTACTGTTAAAATGTACTGCTGAAATTTACCAGATTTTGTTAACCAACATCACCATAAAAAAATAATTAATTTTTTTTAAAAAAGGATAAATGATGCCTTAAAAATATACTGATAGAATTAAATAGAATTGAAGAGTTAAATAGAAAAATCTTTAGTCTATTAATTGGTGCTCATAATTGTTTGCTATTTTGAAGAGTAAACCCAGCAAACAAAGCAAGTGTCAACTTAAAAAAAATAATATTTGAGATAGTGCTTATGGAACCAAAATGAAATAAATGTTCTTTTACCTTTTTATGTATTAATTTCTTGAAAAGAGAGTAACTTGAGTGCAAGTCTTGGCAACATGGGTATGACTTCCATGAATACATCTTTGGAACTTTGGAGAGGATTTATTAAGTACTAATGATTAATTATCTGCCATTTTCACCCAAAAGTAGTTTTTCAAATGTCTGCTATAGGCCAGGAATTCATAAGAAAATATTCTGTCTGAAAATATTTTTAGTTCACTTTCATTTAATACATGTCTGTCAAAATTAAACAAAGAAACTCCAAATACACAGATTACATATGAAGAGCTCAATGAATTTTCAAAAGGGAAACAAACCCATATAACAAGCCCCAAAATAAAGAAGTAGAAAATCACCAGCATCCAGAAGTCATACTTTTTCAGTCATTTACCCCTGTTCCTTTTTATGGGTTGTCTTTTAGTATTGAGCTGTGTGTAGTTTTTATATATTATGGGAAAAACCTCTGCTTTGTCAGATATTTGTTTTTCAAATATTTCCTCCCTTCCTATGACTTGCCTGATGTCCTTATCATCTGAAGCTGTTAGATTATAGAATCAGAAAAAAATGTCTGGAAGCTGCTGAGAATTTTTGTTGGTATCTTGAACCATGAAGCCTAAATAGAAAGAGAGGCAGGCGGGCTGCTGACGGAAAGAGGCCAGCCTGCGGGTGGTGGTGGTAGTAGAGAGCAGTGTTATAAGTTGTCTGCAGAAAGGAATGGATAGGAAATAAAGATGTTTGGGGCACTAGATATATGAGAAGTGCTCTGCAGGAGAGCAGGTCATTGCTGGGGCTAAATCCGATACAGGATCTGTTGCTTGGTGATTAGTCTTACCTTAATTGGAGAGCCTGACTTCCCACTCTTCTTGCTCTTTCATGAGACACTCAGTTGCCACTTACTATACCTTTACTCTGAACAACAACTCTTGCCTTCCAGTATCCTGTGGTCCAGTGGGGGAGACAGTTATCAAAAGAGGTGGCAATTTTAATGCAATGTGGAATGATCTCCTGTAGAGGTCTGGGCTGAGTATAAAGAAGAAAGGGGGTTTAGGCAGTATCAGCTGTGGAAAGGAATAGATCAGGTTAGCTGTTATAATAGATAAGAATATTTGGAGTTAAAGATCATTTGATCTAAAGTACAGCTCAAGGAATCAGTGGTTATAGACTACCTAGAGCTCACATATCCACCTCGATACAAAAATCACATAACAGAAGAATGTGATTTCACCTGCTGCTGAGTAGGCTCCTAATACAGTATGAATACAGACAAGGGTCCTGATAGTTTTGTGTAATCTGTTAGACAAAGTTAAAAAAAATTGTAGTGTGTTCAACTACAATTCCAAAGCCAAAAGGATAAATTTGTTGCAATTGGCATCACTGAAATCCTTAGAGCACTGATGTATGAGAAAATTTTCTTTTGCCAGGTTGGTGATAGATCTGCATTTGTGTACTCTCAATGTTAGGGTATGTTCTGGAGATTTCTTGGCTGTCATTACAGTGGCCTTCTCCAAATGGTGAATCAGTTCATATTCGTTTTATGCCGGTTCTCAGAGGAAAGCTCCAGGGTTAGGGAGAGAAATGGATCTTCTTAGGAAAGCTTCTCATTTCATACCTCTCATGTTCTGATACTGTGAAACCAACCAACCAACCAAACAAACAAACAAAAAAACAAACAAAATAAAACTCTGGAATTGAGAGACATAATTCCTTTGATTAAAATAATTCTCTTGGAGTAAAAATAACATGTTTTATCTTCAATTACAAATTTCTTTATGACCTAGTCCCTGCTTAATTTTTCTGCCTCACCTAAAACCAATTTTCTCCTCACTTATATGCTCTGATCACAGAAAACGATTTTGATTTCCCACGCTGAGCCATGCTCTCTCTCTTCTCTGTCTTTGTATTTGTTTTCCCTCTTTGCCATATCCTTCTCTACCCTCTTTATCTTGCTCACTCCACTCTTTTGGGCAGGATTCACCTTAGGAAGCACCTCTTCCGAAAAACATAAAGTCTTGAGAAGAGTTGAGGTGTCTCTCCTTTGGGTCCACAGCACCACTTCATCAATTATTTCATAACACCAGTTATTTGTGTAGAATTGAGATTCCTTATTTACATGCCTTCTCCAGTCTACCAACTACTTTAAACCAGAAACCTTAATCTTCTAATCAATGAATCTCCAACTCCTGGGACAATACCTGACTCAGAATATTTCAACAACTATTGAAATAATTTCAAAGATAAATTCATTAATTGAGAAATACAACCCAGAAAAAAATTCTATTTCAGGCAACTGTCTTTCCCTACCAAGGGACTTATCCTCTTTGTAACCAGTGATCAATTCTCATAGGCAGGTATTGATCATTTTATAGAGTGAATGCATTCCTAGGTCAGGTAAGTTTATTTTAATGTTGTTTTGTAATTTGAACTCTAGTTTTCTCTAATGTATGATGTCACTACTTTAATTTCAGATTGTTTAAAAATCACCAATTACTTTTTATATTTTAGTTTATATTTCATTTCTCTAAACTTTATAGTCAGTAAAACATATGCATAAGCAAAACATACTTTTATAGAAGGTATAGGATGAGCAAGTGAGGAATACTTATAAATTCCAAATTATTTCTCACTGTATTTGGTAGCTTATTAATTTGCCTTTTAACACATTTGGTTTTATTAATGGAAAGCTTAACTAAAATGATTTGCAAGTGTGTTTGCCACTGTGTAAATTTAAGCCTGAAACTCATTTCTGCTAAAAGTTAAAAGGGAAAACTTGAAAAGAAATGTAGAAGTGGTGGAATAAATAATAACCATTTTTTCTTTATTGTCGATTTTTTGTCATTTTGTTACATTCTGTACAATGCGTAAGGAATTTTCTTTAAAAATAAACAGAAAAAATAAAGTGTTAAAATTTCCTTACAAACAACTCAAACTTCATTGGGTCTGTGTATGTGTGAGCCTTCTCTTCAGTCTGGAGACTCCTGCTTAGCATCAACAGCTGAGAAATCAATTGAATGGGGACTGTGACATTCACACTGTCTGTCTCCTCGGTCCTGCTCTTGGAACTTAAAAGAAAGTCATTTATTCTCTTGTGACTCTTCTGCCAGTACATGATGAAGGCTTTGCAAAGTGTCATGTAAGTGGGACATCTATCACTTAACAAGGCTGGCTCCTCTACTTGCCAAAGACTCTCACACTCCAGTACCTGGGATGTAAGCAAAGATAATGTGTTTGATTTTGATATTGATCTTGGCTGTCTCAAAACCTGGTTCACTCTGTGGGGGCTTTTTCCAGACCAAATGGCCTTCCACTGACCTCACCGGCCACAGCTCATGATCTCTGCTTTCACTGACTTCCTCCATAGATGCAAATGTACCCACTCATGCTTTCTTTCCTCCTTTTTCCTATCCTCCTTATCTCAGACAATAAAATGAGTGATAATGATTTCTTAATTTGAATGGCATTGTATGTTCATAAAGGACCTTTATGAAATAATAAATATATTTAGTGGGGAGAGTAATATTACACAAATAACTCAGACTTCAGAAGCAAAAGTTTTAGGGATTGGCAGGCTGTTTCTATTATTTATTTGCTTCATACTAGGGAAAGTCATTTAAATTTTTATGTTCTTATGTGTAATATGAAGATAATATTTACTTCATGGCCTTGATGTTAACATTTATTTGATGCTGTTTGGTTGGTTTGCTTATTTATTTATTTTTCTAGTATTTAAGTGCCAGATCCTCTTTAGGAAATATAGTTGTGAGCAAGAAAAATCAAGTTCTTTCTTGTATAACTTTTATTCAAATTGATGAATCAGACAAAATAGTTATAAATATTTTGGCGTTGTACATGTCAAGTAACTCATATAGTAGGTCTCAATAAATAGGATCTTTTTTATTTCTATTATGATTACAAGTATTAAGATTTTAATCAGTTTATTTTTCTTCTGTTTATAAAAGGAATGTGGTGGCTTTATGATGTTCATCTTGGCTGTTCTGAACTACAGTCCCTAGAACCCCTTTTCTAGCATGTTACCAGTTAGAGTTGGCTACAGGGATATTCTCTCAGGTGAGCCAGAAGATAGAAGGGAGGCAGCAGCCATTTTGTGGCAAACACATAGCTGCAATTATTCAATCAAACACTACCAAGATACTGCTGTGAAGGGATCTGCAGATATAATTAAAGCCCTTAATCAATACAACTTAAGTTAATCAAAAGGAAGCTTATTTGGGGTGGACCTGATTTAATCAGCTGGAAGCCCTTTAAAAGAGTACTTAGGCTTTTCCTGAGTTGATAGACACCCAACAGCTGGATCCTCCTTCCCGACTGCCTGCAGACAACAAGCTTCAGCTCATGCTTGTAAGATTATAGCCTGCTCATGATCTTTCCTTCTTGCTATCTGTCCTAAGGAGTTTAGGTTTCATATTGGACTTTTAAATATATTGGACTTTAAATATATTTAATACTTATTCCATATATGAATGTGAGTGTGTATATATTTATATATCTTTTTTTTTACTGGTTTTACTTATATGGTTAAATTCTAACTCATATATTTGCTCATTTTAAAATGTTAGTTAAAATTATAATTGCTAGCTAGAAATTATGATTGTAAATATTTAAATTAATCTGTTTTCACTAAAACTTTAACATATGCATTTTTCCATAACATTACAAACTCTCTGGAAACAAAATTTAGTTACTACATTGATAGTTGCTATGTGAATGCATTTGAGATAATTATTCTATTTTATTGCTGTAAATAACATTATAAATATCTGCACGTAAAACCGATTTTATATTTTGTATTGGTATTTAAGGACAGAATCCTAGAGGTGAAATTGTTAGGTTAAATGGCATGTGCATTTTGTGGCTATCAATAAGTAACAGTTTTTGAAAAGACTGCAGCCTTTGTATTCCCAACAGTAATGCATGAGACAACTGAAACTGCCGAAAGTAATTACGTGCCCACTCAATTTAGGTAGGTCTCTTTAAACTACCCAAAACTGCAAATGGCATGGAATGGAGTTCTGCTGCATATTTCATTCCTATAAAGTTTGTAGAAGTTTTATTAAGTTTACATAAGAATTTTTTCTTAGTATTGTTTGGTGTCCATTATTTATCATTATTTTTATTTAATGTTTTACTTCTCTGTAGTAAGAGAAAATTATTCTAAGTGTCTTTGCTATAATCGCTCCAAATTCATATAACAAATATAGGGTCTTTCTCAGTTAGTTATATACTACTTGTATGACAAATTGGCTACCTAAAAATGTTCTGTTCCTCCATTAAGCGTTTAGAAAAATATGTCTACACCTCTCCATGTATGTCTCTTTCTCCTACTTCATGCAAAAAACATTTCTTGGGCACCTAAGGAGGCAAGCATTGTCTATTATCAAGGTGATTCAACTATATCTAAGGAGACAGATAATACACAAGTAAACAAACAAATATAATTAGTTTTTAAAGTACAATGATTCAAGGAATTACAGTGCAATTATAGAGAATTATGAATGCTCGTGTATTTGAGAGGTCAGATCTCACTTAATTCAGGTGATCAGGGAGGTTAGCTATGTATAGAATTTACTGGAAGAGAAATTTCCCTGACAGAAAAAAAAAAAAAAAAATACAAGGTTCTGAATTTACTTGTTTGAGGGACTGAAGTGGGTCAGTGTGAAACACAGTGGGCCAAGAACAAAAAGACATAGAGCAAGGCCGGAGAGATCACAAAAGAGGTAGAGCATAAGGAAACCTCAGAGCCAAGAATGTGTTTGAATTTGTTTTTGAGCACAATAGGAAAAGAGAAGAGGGTTTAATTTTAGCAAGTGAATGATTAGATCAAATTTTCTTTAAAGCAGTAATTAAAAAAAAACTGATGTTTGTTGAAGTATCTATTTGCTAAGCACTTTACATATATTATTTTATTTAATCCTCAACCCCCCCCCAAAAGTGATATTATCAACCTAATTTTATGCATGGGTAAATGAAGGTTAAGACAACTAAATAATTCACTTAAAGTCACAAAGCTACAAAGGGAGAGAGCCATGATTTAAGCCACTACTCTTCTCACTCCCCCAAACTGTCCAGTTTTCTGAAATCAGTGTTTGGCAGTAAATACTTATTAAGTCAATTACATGAATTTTATCTTTTTTTTCTTTCTAGCTCCTTCTATCTCTTTTCTTTCCTCTCACTTACCCAGGTTTTTCATCCTCATAATTAGGTTTGTGTTTTAATGTTTAGCTTTTAAGTGATTAATGTGACAATTCTAATACTCTTTTTAAACTACAAAAGGGAAAATGAGTCTTTATTCAGAGCTATTGTTTGGGCTTTTAGTTCAGTTTAGAAAACTTCAGGTTTAGATATTTATCAAAAAATGCTTTGCATGCTAGGAATCATTTAAGGCTCAGATAACATGAAAAGAGCAGAACTTATTACCTTTCATGAGTCATTCTATCAGACTGAAGAGAGTTGTTCTTAGCCCACTTGATAGCACTGAAGGTACAAACCTGTTTCCCTAAGACTGAATATCATTCTAATCTGTCCTGGCTTCCCATAACAATCATTTCTATCTTGATGACTGGGCACATGAAAGCATTTCTGTTTAATTATCAGCAGGTCATAATACAAGTGACTGAGCAAATGCACCCTAGTATGTATGTACATTAAGCTTTCTGAAGTAAGCTTTTTATGATTTATGCCAACATTTCCTGGGTTGGACATTCTCTGCTTAATATCTAGAATAAACCCTTAATAAAACTGCCTGGCATGAATTTATTACATTTTAAAATGAAAAGTTCCACACTACAACATTGTATTTCAATATCTGAAAATATTCTAAAAAATTAAAATTATCTTTTTTATAGTTGATATAAAGAAGCAATTCTATTCCTTCTTTTACATTCTATCAGATTTCTTTATGTTGTTGTTAACAACTCCTTAAGGAATTACTGAAATCTGAACACTACGGTAAGAGCTAAGTGTGCCTTGAAATCTAAGAGAAATGTCTCATCCTCCAGAGCTAACATGAGGAAAAGAAACAAAAACACAATCACTACAGTGACACTTCAGCAGAGGAAGGAGTAAAGACTTCATCAGGATGTTGAGCTTTGAACTGAGTCTTGAACATGGGGTCTTCAAACTGAAGAGGAGCAAAGCAGAAAATTCAGTATAAAAGGAACAGCATGAGCCATAAAGGTGCAAGACTTATTCATGGAATTGCCAGCATTTCCTTTAATATGAATAGAAGCCCAGCACACATACAGGAAACATTATGAACGTGAATCTTGAAGCTAAGGCAGGTCCATGCAAAGGAGTTTGGCACTGAGCATTCAGGAATCAAGGAACAATTAGGAGGAGTTAAGAAGGGCATACACTGCAACTTGTGTATTAGGAAGATTATTGAATTGCAGTTATATAAAACATTTTATTGACAATATCTTACTCGATGTATATTTCTTCATTGTAAGAATATACCTAATGCTCACTCCTTCAGAATCTAATTTATACATTGATTTATGTACTCCACAACCACTTAGGAACTGTGGAGCAACAGTACAACTGCTCAAAATTGATCCCAAGTCCCTCAACCTCTGGGTTTTCTGGGCAAGCAGTACCTGGAACCTGGGTTCCCTCACTTCTCAGAGGAGGAGAAATTACATTGAACTCAGCTTCTCACAGCTACCATATCTCCAGATGCTTAGCAGCTATCATTTGCAAAACAATTCTATAAAAACTGACATCTAAACTCAGAAAGGCATGCAACACAGTGATTAGACATCTATACAACTCACAAAATGATCACCTCAATAAATCTAGTGCTCCTCTGACATCGTATATAGTTATTACAATATTATTGACTATATTCCTTATGCTATAGTTTATATCTCCATGACTATTTTGCAACTACCAATTTGTACTCCTTAATCCCTTCACCCCTTTTTCACCAACCCCCAAACTGCCTCCCATCTGATAAGCCTGAAAATGGTCTCTGTATCTATGAGTTTGTTTTTGTTTTTTGTTTGTTTGTTTATTTTGTTCTTTAGATTCCATATATACGTGAAATCATATGGCATTTGTTTCTTTATCTGACTTGCTCCACTCAACCGAAAAATTTAAAAAAAATTATTAAAACTTAAAAAATAAAATTAAATAAAAACTCAGAAAGGCAAAAGAGAATGGGGGCTGAGAGCATTGTGAAAAGAGACTTGGAGGTGGTAAAGTCTAAACTGGGTCTTGTAGCATGAGCAGAAAAAAGACGGGGTGAGTCATTTTAGGCAGAGATGGGATATTTGTCAGTCATGAAGGCAATAAGGATTGTGACAAACTTATATGACTTGAAAGTGGGTTATATATGGAGAATATCATTAAGGCACAGAAAAAGAAGTTAAAACTATGCATGTTATTATTAATATTTATATAAAATAATTTTTGAAATCTTCTCTGGAGAGTCTTCCTTCTAGTAGCTTTAGACATATTAGATATTCAAACTACATAGATAAATTTTGCATATTTATGTAAATTGATCATTTTTGTTTTCTTTATATGTTTTTATATTTTCATTCAAGTATTTGTTGAATGTCTATTATGTTTTACTGTCTGTAGAAATTAAAATATAAATCAGACTTGGTACTTTTCCTCAAGAGGCTCAAGGTTTATTAGAATAAACTAGAAAATTCATAAATAAATACATTTAAATTATTATAATAATTGAAACAAGGGAGGCATGAAAAAATATGGATACTCAAGTCATTATGGAAAATAAGAGGGAAATAAATGATCATCTATGTGGAAGGTTTACAGGGAAGGCTTAAAGAGGAGGCTTATTTGAGCCAGATCTAGGAATATGAGTAGAAATTTCACAGATAGATCATGGAAAAAATGTCATTTTAGATAAAGATAATAATTTTAAACATGTGGGGGATATTTACTTTTAATAATTGAAACTTGGTAGATTTGGCCTATAGTCAGTCCCCCGTTCCCTGCACCCCCACCTCCCCGCTTTTTACTGTGCCGTGATGGTAAATATGTAGGAAGTACTGATGCCAGGCATAAAAATAGTATGCTGGGAGGAATATAGGCCCATGATTTGAATCCTCAATAAAATGTTTTATACATTCCTTTTTTTGATTAAGTGTTAATTACCAAGTGTGTCTTTATCTAAGGCTCAATTTCCTTAGTTGTAAAATAAAGTTAATAGTGTCACCTATTTCGTAGGGTTGTTAAGATTAGGACAGATGATATAAAGCCCAAAGCATAGTCCTCAACACATGCTAGTTCTTTTTAGTATACCTGTTCTACACATTCTTGGTTTGTCCTAAATTCATAACAAACCAATTAGGTATGTTTTTCTTTGTTCCAATTACTAAGCCATATATATAACTTTTTAAAGGGCACAAAGGAGTCCATGGGCAAAGGTCTAAGCTAAATTACTAGAAAACTTATTCTAGAGAACATTTATTAGGTAAACATTAAATATCTAATTATTCAGCAGTTCCTAATCAGACTAATTATTCTAGATTCGGTTACTTTATCTCTTCTATGAGGTAGTCAAAAGAAGCTCCTTCAATGATCTCGCTGATGTCCAGTTACTCTGTGGCCCCTCCTACTGCCTCTACTTTCCCTGTTATAAAAAAAAAATAGAGTCGTCCTGGGGAAAAAGATCCTGCCATCTTTGTAAATCACAGTATAAAGCCATTTAAAATATATTATTTTCCTTAATGTCTTGTCCTCTTATTGTGATATTCTTTCTTGCTGACAGTCCCAAAATGTTTATATCTACAAATCAGATTCTTTTCAAAATATGCAGAAGCACCAGAATTTGGGGACCCAATTCAAGGGAGAAGCTAATAACATATCCATTATCTGTCCATTTGTATTTAGCCAAGCCACATTTCATTATTATCCTTATATCTTCAAGTGCCTTCTAACTCCAAGTATTTTATATCATGATATAATCATTCTGATATTTAGGAAGGATACCATTTTGTCTGAAACGTAAAAGTAATTTTTGTTTATATTTATGGTTCATACTATAGCATAAATACCAAACATTATGCTACAGAAGTGTAATAGGTCATATTTAATAAATAAAAATCAGTTGTCATTTTAACTATTTTTTTCTCTATACCAGGTAAAATTTGATGAAGGCCATATATTTTTAAAAGATAAATTGACTTTACTCTCTCTCTTTCGTCACAAAAATCATGAAGATTACATTAGCATTTCATACAATAGGATTTGGCACTTGAGACTCACAGAAAGAAGTGCAGATGAATTATTCACATCTAAGAGGAAAGTCAATTGGAGAAATAAACATTAAAATGATTTGCAATCTGCAGTTATTCAAGAGAAGCAGAATCATCAAGTGTAAAGGAAAGATGAAAACACCAGGAAATAAATGGCTCAATTGATTTAAGGGATGTTTTTACAGCACCCAAATTTTGAGAAAAGGCCTAGATTTATCAAAAAGTCTCATTAATGTCCTTCATATCTAACATGGTAAAATTACATATTTTATTACCATTTTGACTGTTATTATTGAATCAGATATTCTCAAGAGCTAAAATCATTCTCTGATTAAAACTCAAAAAAATTTGAAAGTTATATTAACTTTGGGACAGCTAAGACACAATTTAATAAATTATCTTTTTGGTCTTTTAAATGGCAGGGAACTAATATCTCAAGAGTCAGAACTATGTCTAAAATTGTACCCTCCCCAACCACAAACAAACAAACAAACAAACAAGGAATAACCTGTGAATGATAAGAACCTGACTTTAAATGTACACAACATAACCTTCCTTCCTATAGGGAAGTGAAACAGCTAAGTATAACAGAAGGCATGTTGGCTTTCAAAACTGACAGGCCTGTATTCCAATTCTGGCTGTACTCTTGACCCAGGGGCAAGTTACTAAACCTCACTAACACTGACTTGGAACCTCACTGAAAAATGGCTTTCGGATATTGAGCTATATGTGAGATACCTACAACTTTCCTAGAGCAAATCAGACACACAATCAATATTAGTTTCTTTTTCTCTCTTTTTTTTAACCTCTCAACATCACAAGTAGGATCATATTTCCCCTTAACATCCATAGTCCATATGAATTAAAACATAAATGTGAAACATATCATGAGAAACAAAGCTGTGTCTCTGGATTTCCAAATTGTCTATGTCAGAGTAAAATAAACTTACACAAGAAAACATTATTTAAATTATAAAACAGTATCTACGTGATAGCTATTGTTTCATGATGGTGGTGAGAACAAAGTGATGATTGTGTAGTTAGAGTAATTGCTAAGCTTTTTCTAGCTCATTTGTATTGAAAGTACTAAAGACAGAGAGAGAGAGACAGAGAGAGAGGGAATTATTCTGAGAAAAATCTACATGCAGTAGATAGGACAAAAGGAGGGGAAAGTCTCCATGACAAGTATCATAGTAATATTACTTATAGAGGTGCTATAAATATTGATTTAGATAAAGCATGCAAAGTGCTATAAACAATGCCTGACATATAATAAATATTTGGTAAACAATAGGTATTACCTTTACCATCAATATTGTTATGGTTATGACTAGAAAAGGCACAGTTATGTGGAAGTTTGTATATTCAGAGGGAAAACAAGACAAGGAAAGAAGGAGGAATAGAGATTGAGGCAGGGAGGGAGACAGAAACTCCAGAGAGGAGAGCATTCACCACTGAAAGGAAAGCAAAGCAAAGCCAAGCCTTTCAGGAAAGCAAGACATTAAGAAAAAGAGCAGATCATAAGGACTTTCAGCAAAGATGAAGTTTAGCCACACACACTCACACACATACATACATTACCACCCTCTATAAGTCTTTTCGTTTGTCTTTTACAATTTGCAAATAGTATTGTCAAAAATGTTTTCATTTAGACCTCCTAACACATCTGAAAATGAGGCTGAAAGACTTCTTGATCGACAGATGAGGAAAAATCTGAGAATCGAAATGGTGAGTGTCTTTCTTAAGTTTGCATAGTCAGTAAGTGGTGCAGCCTAGACCTAAACTCAGCTTTGAGACAACCTCTACATTGCTGTCCATGATGCTGTGCTTCCAAACTGTGTAGGAAGAAAGTGCACAGAGGCTAGAAGAGAACAGTTTTCCAGATATAAAGGACAAAATTATAGGCTCAATTTTGTCATAAACTACGAAAGGAAATTGATATTCTATTCAAAACTTTCACCTGCAGAGAATGTCCACAACTTTTAGTTTATGCAGAATGTAACCATTGATCTGATGTTCACAAATTATACCACAGTATAAGCATTTTATTCTCGAGTTATTACTTTCGGTTTCAATTTCTAACTAACAAAATTCAATTACTTCTGGTAGAAAAAAGTGGGGTCATTAATTTTAAGACTTGTATACAGGAAGAGAGAAGTTGCATGTGATTTATTTTAATTTCTACTGAAGTTAGCTAAAATGACCAACTAGAGGTGTGTAGGTATCTGTACATGTTATTGTCTACTAAATAGCAAGCAGTAATTTCAGAAGGATTAGCTGGTTAAAGTATTGCTCTTTTGCATTCTCAACTTCCCTAGACTTCCCTTTAAATTTTTTTTATTACATCTCACTCTCATCACAGTAAAATAGAGTATTTCATATATTAGAAGTGAAAAATAGCATGATTTCTAGAAAAACAAAGGTCTTTGATGGCAATCAAATCTAGGTTCAAATCCAGGATACTAATACATAGGGTTGGTTTGAGAATTTAAGATAATATGTAAAGCATTTAGTATGGCATTAGCTATTGTTATACTCCTCATCATTATCATTATTACCTATATTATATATAAATGGACATAATGGTCATTGCTAAGAGACATTCTAAGAGATATTATCTAGATTGCTTATGAAGTCTTTTCTTGGGGGGCAAATATTCTTATTTGGACTTTTTAGTTGTAGTTTTTCCTGGAATC
>NW_011888999.1:1143412-1163973 GCF_000151845.1 Pteropus vampyrus | reverse complement strand
TAAGACTTGTATACAGGAAGAGAGAAGTTGCATGTGATTTATTTTAATTTCTACTGAAGTTAGCTAAAATGACCAACTAGAGGTGTGTAGGTATCTGTACATGTTATTGTCTACTAAATAGCAAGCAGTAATTTCAGAAGGATTAGCTGGTTAAAGTATTGCTCTTTTGCATTCTCAACTTCCCTAGACTTCCCTTTAAATTTTTTTTATTACATCTCACTCTCATCACAGTAAAATAGAGTATTTCATATATTAGAAGTGAAAAATAGCATGATTTCTAGAAAAAACAAAAGTCTTTGATGGCAATCAAATCTAGGTTCAAATCCAGGATACTAATACATAGGGTTGGTTTGAGAATTTAAGATAATATGTAAAGCATTTAGTATGGCATTAGCTATTGTTATACTCCTCATCATTATCATTATTACCTATATTATATATAAATGGACATAATGGTCATTGCTAAGAGACATTCTAAGAGATATTATCTAGATTGCTTATGAAGTCTTTTCTTGGGGGGCAAATATTCTTATTTGGACTTTTTAGTTGTAGTTTTTCCTGGAATCAGGTGTACAAAGAGAGCTATAGGTAGGCATTTTCCATTGCATTGTGTTTATTCTCTAAGACTCAGCAATTTTAAAAATTGCAAAAATCAGTAAAATTTCATTTTGCTTCAAATGATTGCTAATACAGAAAATGGAAGAAATTACAGAGCAAATGCTGAGTGCTTACAATATGCCAGGCATTCAATTTCATAACATTATATGAAATAGGCATTATCCCTACTTAATGAATGAGAAACCCGAATGTCAGGGACATTAGTTACATACACAGCAATGGAAGAGATGTGATCAGTACCCAGTCTTACTCCAATATCTAGGCGTTTTTCTTAAACCGTTTCATCTCCTAAAAAAAGTGTCCCTCCTCATGGGAGGGCGGGAGAGAGGAAGCAATACTAATTTTTCACCTATTATATGACAGGCTCTAAAGAAGCTATCCTTAAGTTGTTATATGTATAGCTTAGAAAACTGAGGCTTTGTTAGATTAATTTGACAATTACCACATCACTTAAAAAACTGTCAGAGACATTTCAAATCTAGGTATGTCAAGCATTAAAACTTGTAAAATAGTATAGAAGAGCTGCTTAAGTGGTTAGCAATATAATGTTCATTTCTGCTTAGGGGAAAACGTTCTGGACTTAGAATTAGAATTTGAGGTTTATTTCCAGTTCAACAACACTGCTGCTTATTCATGGCATTGCTCTTTTTGTAACTTACTAAACACGTTTCAACTTGTTTTTTCATATGTGAAATATGGAAGGGAACTGAATGATATCTAGGGTCCATTCCAAACTTATCATTGTGTCATTTTAAATGCCTAGAAAATCTTTTTCTGATAAACATTTTTCATTTAGCTAAAACTAATAATTTTCTCCTCCTCCTGTTAGTTTCTGATTCAGACATCTGTAACGGACCAAAGTGAATATTATAATAATGAATCCATTTATTTTCCATTTTCTCTATTCTTCCTATAAGGGCGGAACCAATACTAGTATTTCCTAGTATTATGATTACTAATACTAATTATAGTACTGATAGAAAGAACATAATTAAGCAGAGCAACTATCCAAACACAGTTCTAAATTCTAAACTTCATGAGATCAACCCAGAGAATTGATGAGTCTTGATATAAAATTGATGTTTGAGTAGATAACATTTATTGAGCAATTAGGCATTATGTTAAGTAATGTACTAGATATAAAGATAAAAAAGCAATGTACTAGTATCTTTGCAACTTTTCAGTAAATTTGAAATTATGTCAAAATAAAATGTTAACTAAAGGCAGCATCCTAATTTTTAAGAAATGCATTTCCTAATAAGTATACATAATATATATGTATATATGTATATGTATAGATATATATATATACATAGTAATAGCTACATACAAGGCAATCTATAATTAATTTAATAAGAGAGCATAATAAGACTTTTAAACCTTGGGTGTTTAAAATTTAGGTGTCCGAAACAGGAATCCGAGACAGAAAAGGGAGAACGAGAATTGGGGAAATTTAAGAAACCACGTTCAGCTTCATTCCCTTAGCTAAGCTTTGTTCCTCTTAATTCTTTTCATAATCTTTTGTTTTATTTAATAGTGTCATGCTTTGATATTCAGAGCTTTATCAGATGGAATCTCCTTCTCATGGGTACTCAAGGTATGTAGGGGAAGACATTCAAGTAAATAGATCATTCAAAACCTGGATAAAAAAGTATCATGATAGGAGTTGCAAGGGAATAATGTGGAATAATATGAAATCATGATTTTGTGGGGGGGGAGTAAAAGTATGCAAATATGAAAGTATTTTGTGTTTGTGGAACAGTAGGAAGTTTATAAAGCATACTCTGTGAATGGAGTTGTGGTATTGTGTCAGCTAAATGTGTCAGCAGAAATCACAGAGTAATGAGCCTTAACATTACCTCTAAAGGGTTTTAATTAAATTTTACATATAAAAAGCTTAGAAGCAGATTTTGAAACCGTTATCCTTTTTCATTCTATTTTGACTCTCATTTTTTAAAATAAATAATAATTATAATAACATTTAACTTTGTAGCTGTTTTGATAACCATAACCTATTAAAAAAAAATAAAACTAAACAAATTCACCAAAATATTACTGGCACGGGGATTTTATATATGTCTGAATATTAAATTTAATGCACTAACAAAAATGTTCTAATAAGTAAAATATATGTCTCAGAAAAATTATAGTAACTCTTTATAGTCTGCTAATGTCAAGAAAACTTTGATAGCTAATGAAAAATGTGTGAATGATAATAACAATGATGACATATAAAGTAAGATTCTATAATGTGTGAATGATGATAACAGTGATGGCATATAAAGTAAGATTCTATAAATTCAATAAGATGTTTATTTGGTGTTACTGTGGCACATATCACTCATTATTAGAGGCAGCCACATTTATGCCATTGCCAATAGTTTCACTAGACCACAGGCATCCTGAGGGTAGTCATTGTACTTGGTTCATGTTTATATGCTTATGGTTTAGCATAATTTTGGACATTGGGTGGAGATTCATAATATTTGGTACTGATGAATGAAAATAATAAAATTTTTTTGAAAGAAAGTATTTTTAACAATAGTAGAAGTGTTTTTGTATCAAAAAACCTGGGTTTGAATCCTATCTCTGCTTACAAGGGAATGTCACTTATTTTCACTGAATTTTTGTTTGATCCTTTTCTAGAGCAGTATCAAAGTCTTTCCAGCTGAGATATATGAATAAGTGTACAGATAAAAGAGCCAATACTGATCATAGTGCTAGGCATAAAGTAAATGCTCGATAAATATTTCTCAAATAAATGAATAAACAGTAATGAACCTATAAAGTATTTTTTGAAATGTAGGAAAATTAAGGAATTTGCAAATCAGTATAAAGGACTTATAGTCACATGAGAAGCAGAATAAAAATAAGATGCAATAGTCCCCCTTATATAAAGTTCACTTTTCACAGTTTTAGTTACCCACGGTCAACCACAGTCTGAAATTACTTAATGGAAAATTTCAGAAATAAATAATTTACAGATCTCAAATTGCATGCTGTTCTGAGTAACATGATGAAATTTCCTATTATCCTGCTCTGTTCTGCCCACGACATGAACCATTTCTTTGTCCAGCATCCGCGATGTATACTCTACCTGCCTGTTAGTCACTTAATAGTCATCATGGTCATCTGATCAACTGTTATGATATCACAGTGCTTGTGTTTACGTAAGCCTTATTTTACTTAATAATGGACCCAAAGTGCAATGGTAGTGATGCTGATAATTCAGATATTTCAAAGAAAAGCTGTAAAATGCTTCCTTTAAGTGAAAAGGTATATATATATATATATATATATATATATATATATATATATATATATATATATATATATGGGGAAAAATAGTATATATAGCGAGTGCTACTATACACAGTTTCAGGCATCCACTTAGGGGTCTTAGGACATATCCCTCATGGATATGGGGGACTACTGTGTTAGGAAATTTCCTAAATATTTTATGGAAAGTTAAGATTAATGGATTCAGAAGTCAGACCTCTACTTAACAATATTATTTGTTCAATTTGGCCAAATGCGAACAAATATTATTTTTAAAAAATAAGTAAAAAATATATTACATCAAACTTCAGAGAAGCAATATTTGATGGGCCAGTACAATAGAAAAAAATTAGCAAGAGAAAGGTGGAATGTGATGTATTTGCTGCTTTTTCCTATTTAACATCTTTCTTCCATTATTATAAAAACACAGCCTTTGTTTTTTTTCCCCTCTTTGTGGATTATCTCCCTCAGTGTATAAACAATATTAGAGAGAACCTGCTAACACTATGGCTTAAGTGTTTTTCTACATTAGTGTTGTTAAAGGTATAGTGTTTTTCATTGTTTGCTATAGTGTAATTTTTTAAATTAAATTTATTGAGGGTGACATTGGTTAATAAAATTATATAGGTTTCGAGTGTACAATTCAATAGTACATCATTTGCGTATTGCATTGTGTGTTCACCACCCAAAGTCAAATATCCTATCATGACATATTTGACCCCATTTAGCCTTTCTACCTCCTCCCAACTACCTTTTCCTTCTGATAACCACTAAACTGTTATATGTGTCTGTGAGTTTTTGTTTGTTTTGTTTGTTGCTTTCAGTGTTATATCCCACATATGAGTGAAATTATATGGTTCTCAACTTTTTCCTTCTGCCTTATTTCATTTAACATGATTATCTCAAGATCCATCCATGTTGTCGCAAATGACAGTATTTCATCTTTTCTTATGGCTGAGTCATTTTCTGTTGCATAGCTATGCATCTTCTTCATCTATTCACCTATTAAAGGACACTGGTTGTTTGCATGTCTTGGCCACTGTGAATAACGTTGCAATAGACCTCAGGGAATATATATCATTAGAGATAAATGTTTTCAGATTTTGAGAGTAGATATCTAGAAGAGGGATTTCTGGGTAACATGATAATTCTATTGTTAATTTTTTGAGGAAATTCCATACTGCTTTACATAGGGACTGTTCTTTCCATTGGTTTGGATAGAACCACCCAATCTTTTGCCACATGAGGTAGCATGTAACCTTTGTTTGCCAAATGAGAGAACCAATTCTCCCCCTACATTCTTTAGATTGTTCTTGGGATAGTATTTATTCCTTTTAGAGTCGGTCAGGCCTCAGGCTCCTCTCAAGAGCAGGAGAGAAAGGGCATCTTTGATATTGCTAACTGTGAAGATGTAAACCTGGGCTTGTGTGTGGCCATTTTTCCTTGAACCTATTTGAGAGAATAGCCAACTCAGAGAAAAGCAGAGCCAAGAGAGAGAAATTTCAAGTCAGGTGGCATCATTTGAAATCTGACCTGGTTATATATTTGACAAGAATCAATGAGAATGTTTTTTATAGTTTGAGCTCAATTTCAGTTATACTGAAATAAATAAGTATAAGGTCATGTTTGTATTGAATACTTAAATAATTAAAATTCTATAAATTCATAGCACATTCAAGGACTTAAAAAAGAGCAATGTCGATACAGATAAAAGACATTGGTACATAATAAGACAGAAGCTAGGCAAGAGTGTATATATATTAAAAAATGTTGGTTTTTATCTTAAGGGCAATGGAGAGTCATAGTGAGGTTTTAAAAAGTGCAACATGGTAAGGTTAACTGTTTTTATTAATAAACTAAGGACCAGAATAGATACTTCTACCACTAAAAATCTTCTGTGATCCAGCAAAATTTTGGACACTTTTACACCATCAATCCTGTAATGATGTTCTAATGCACCTATTCCCCAACAGAATGTTCATATTCCCCATGTGATAGTCACCAGGTTGATTGTGATTAATGAAAAGATAACACTGATGAAAAAGGATTTAATGATGCAGGTCCCTTTTGTCTGTAAAAGTTACAACAAAATTGTGTGAAGAGAGGAATATAAATGGTAACCAGCTGTTGAATGGAAGAAACTCATATTAGTTCCTACCCAAAGGCCCAGAAGCTCAAATTGGACCCTTTTCAGGGGTGAGAATGAATGGTTATGTGCACCTATGGTCATTCTCAACTGTTCTGGGAGACATAGAGCCAGTATGTTTATGAAATAAACTGCTGGTCTGGCATAGCCAGGTGAAAACTATAAACTGGAGGAGATCTTAAAGTACAGTGCATTATGGCCTGAGAACAATCATAGTTAATGTTTTTAAGTACTTACTTCTGCTAGACATTGTTATATTATTTACATGTATAATTCATTTAATCCTCACAAAAACCCTATAAGATATGGGCCATGGTTATTACTATTATACAGATGAGGAAACTGAGGCTCAGAAATGTAAATGACATGTCCAGAGTCACATCGATTGAACCCAAGCATTTTGGTTCTAGAGTCTGAGCTCTTCATCTCAAGGTTTTACTATCTCTATCACTCTCACCAGCTGGGGAGATAATGTGAGCCATTCCTAAAATATTTCTGAGTACCTGATATAGAAGGCCTTTGTCTGATTATCTCAGGAAGAACTAAACTTCATGCCTCCCTGGGGTCCTCTAAAATCATATAACTTAATATGAGAGGCACTGTACACAGTATAAATTGAGTTATAATTTAATTTCATTTAATTCTCACTATAGACTTAAGGCAGTTATTGTTACTGTTAACCACTTTACAAATGTCTTCTGAAAATGCTTTGTTTTGAGTCATATTTGATCTCCAGCTTACTTGTGGCCTGAATAGGTTTATTGTTTTGTATAACAGGCATTTACCTGAATGTCTTTCATCTCATTAATGAAATTAAAAGCAGTGGAAAATGCATTATGCTTGGGTAAGAAGACAGACTGAGAGGGATTGGGTCATTTGAAATATATAGAGTCTGACAGCTCTCTTTAGAGTGATTTCATTTCCAATATTGAAAGAACAGGAAAAATGCCTTGGTAAATATGACTTTTTGCAATTTCCATCTGTAGTTATGCAGTTGCTTCTCTCAAAAGAATAAAGCTTGTTCCTGTGTGCTTGATTTCTTTTGCTTTCTGGTTATTTCCACATCACATTGCTTTACATCTTTTGAAAGGTGTTAGTTTAGAGCAAAAAGCAGTTGTATGAAACCAGTAAAAATTTTAGGGAGGAAAACCAAAAGCAAAACAAAGTCTTAAGGGAAAATAAATCCCAGTCTTTGTAACTATTTTACTAAATATGCGATTTCTAGATTTGTTTTAACTTTTTGTTTTTATATTTATAAATTACATTTTAATAAGCAGTTACTCTTTTTAAAAAAGTAATAGAATTTAAGGACTAGAATTGATTAAATATCTTTTCTATATTTGCAGAACACGATCACAAATACCATTTTTCTGCATTTCCCTAATAGCTTTAGAAATTAGATATTAGTGTTCCCATTTTACAGAAGAATATGAGATTAAGAGAAGGTTTCATCATTTATAAAGTCACAGTCACCAAATGATAAAATCTGAATTCCTTCATCTGGTTCAAAGCAAACTTGTGGGATAATTTGTATCTCTATGTCCTCATTACATAGATGCATAAAGAAATTAAATTTCTCTAAGGTCGGTTGTATAGGCTAGAGTATATTTCTATTCTATGTAATTATTTTATGTGAATAAATAAATCAGTATATCTCATTGTTTTCTGTCCATAAATGCATTGTAATTCAATATTTGTGCAAATTAATTCTATGCTCTAAGGCATGTTTTTGATATAATTTTTCTTTCTCATAGGTACTCATAGGTACTTTGACTGTAAAATATGTGGATTTTATGGCATTCTAATTTTTCTTGCTAGTGTTTGTTTTACCTTTTTTATATATTAAGAGAGTCAATATTTTTATTAATCACATCGTAAAGGAAAACATAGTTCTGGTAGATAAATTAACAACTACTTGAGTGCAATTATAAATGTTGCTCTCTGTTCTGGCAGGTAAAGGGCATCTGGAAAAAGGCGTCTCATTTAGACATTTTATTTGGTGGTACCTCACAATCTGCAATTGCAATACTTGGGCCACATTCTTGGTTAATTAAAGGGAGGGCTTTAATTAGTTGTTGGTTGAGACTGGAGATAACTTATTGCCATTGTAAAAGAATATGGGAGCAATTGTCTCTATCTTCCTAAAACACAAGGATCAGAAAATAGGGAAAGAATGGATAAGAGAGAAAGAAGAGTTTAAGAGAAAGAACCAGAGAAACAGAGAATGAGAGAAAGTTTACTAAATCCCAGGACTTCAGATACGGGATATACCAGAGCCAGAGCTGAAGAAATGGTCGAATTTTTTTTCTTTTTTAAGTTTCATATGTTTATTTGTTTTTAAAATAGGGACATAGATATATAATATTCAAAGTCAAGTTTTTATTGTTGAGAAGGAGACCCTCTATCTTCCCTAAATACAGTTAAATTTATTTCACATGAATATAAGTGACACCAACTCTTTGGAGAAGCAAGTCAAAAAGTCTGGGTTTCTGACCTGGCCCAATGGGAAGGAACAAAGATAGCTCATAAAGAAGGGCCATGCCATCCCTGCAATGATCTGTCTCCATGAGAAAAGTGCCGAGCCAGGGCTAAAGATGAAAATGAAAGTTTCCAAGTGATTGGAGGGATTCAAATTTCCTTTGCATTAGATTTTCTTAATATGTGGTCAAACAAAAGATGCTATAAGTAAAACACATAAATCTGAAAAATCACTCCTTTTCTGACTTTCCCTTGATTCCTTGCGAAGCAGAATCTGTTCATCTAACCATTTGCCAGCAGAACCTTTTACTCACTAATTGCCTAGTCCTTCTGCCACACCATCCTGAAAGCCCTAATATGAAGCAATCTGCTCTCTCTGCTCCTAATCTTGACACTATAGATTGATAATTTGCAGTGCTTATGGTGGGAGGTATGGACCTTGAGCCTGGCTGAATGAGTTCCTGCTGCAGGGACAGATTGGAGATACATTTGATAGGGTGGGTACACTACGTATTTCCAAGCAAGGAAGTGGCTCTGGTTTCCTTAAATAGAATATCAAAAATAGGACCTGCTCTTTTTAAGAGAAGTAATACTAAAATTTGACATAAAAGCTACTTCTCCTTTCTCTTCTTCCTCTCGTTCCTTATTGGATTTGCAACATCTGCTATGAACAAATTTTTCAATGTTGGGCAGTAGATGTCTCTGGACAAATAAAAGAAAAAACAAAGTTAGCAAAATAACAAATTGTAATAAATAAAACAAATCAAATGTAGAAATTCAAAATAAAAGAATATAATATATAATGAAGAAATAAATTTAGCTAATATTTCCTATTCCTCAAATAGGTAGACTGGAGTTAGAATAAAGTAAGAAAAGTCAATAATATCACAATTAAAGGGAAAATATGAGCATATTTAAATTTAAACATAAATTTAAAGTTTAAAAAATATTTTAAATTATAAAAAACACACTTTAAACTTAGATTTCTGTAAAAATACTACAACTGCTACATAATGAATATAGTAGAAGACTCAACGCTCTTTTAATGAAATAAATAAGTAATGAGTCTGCTGCTCCCAAAAGAAAATCTCTGTGATAATTAAAATGTTGTTTTAGAAAAAAGAAAACAGAACTACTACCCTGCTAATTTTATGAGGCTGGTAAAACCTGATAGTTAAACTAAACAAAAACAGTACCAGAAATAACATTTACAATTGTAAGAAAAAAAAAAGTTATTTAGGAATAAATTTATCAAATATTTGCAAGCCCTTTGTAGACATAATTATAAAATGTTATAAATCATGTCAGTGGATTATAAGTCTAAAGATACCATCATAAAGATACCAATTGTCCCTATATTAATCCTTGGTAAATTCAATACAATTCTAGATAAATTTCCCCATAGCATTTCTCATAGAATTTGATAAATTTATCCTGAAATTAATATTGAAGAGTATAGGGCAGGAATAGCAAAGATAATTTTGAGAGACCTTTTAAGAAGTGAGAGATATAATAATATGATATTAATGTGGTATAAATCATGAGTAATTAAAAGAAGTATAGAATTGGCTCAAGGATTGAAATGGATGAATGGAATAAAATTGAGGTTTGATAAGAATTTAAGGAAACAAGAAAACTCATACGCTACTTATAATAATGCATATTTTTACAAATACTATTGAATAAGGTAGGACTCTATAAAAATTGAAGACGTGCATATTAAATGAACCAGAAATTATAGTTCTGGGTATAAGTCCTAAAGCCATTCTGGAACTTGTGCACAAGAAACACACAAAAAGTCCAATCAGCATTTTTAATAATAGCAACAAATTGGATTCTTTTAAAATGACCATTAGTAGTAGAATGAATAACTTTTGTTTTATTCATAAATATTATGTAACACTTATAGTAGAGTTTATCTAGTTGTTAACATAAATTTTGAAAGCAGTACAAACTAAAAGAATCAAGTTACAAGAAATTAGAGACTATAGTACTATTTATGTTCAATAAAATAAAATACTATTATATATTATATATAGAAATATACATTGAAAGTTAAAATATAAAAACATGGAAGAGAAGGTTAAATAACAACTTCAAGAATATTCTTGCTTTTGTGGGTGAAGAAGGGGAAATGAGGTCAGGGATAGATGCTAAGGAGGCTCCATATATAATATTTTATTTCTATTTTAAAAAGGATTTAAAACTGATGTGGAAGTTATTTACATTTTTTAGTCTGAGGGGATGAAAACACATTTTTATTCTCCAACTATTTGAAATATTTTATAATATAAAACAAAGATATGTTCACAAATTACTCTTCATTCATTCATTCATTCATTCATGTATCCACTCATTTATTTATCTACAATTCTTCACTGTGCCAGGCCTGGTGTCAGGAACAAATGATGAATAAGAGACAATTTTTCTACTCTGGGCAGTCTCCTCTAGGTGAGTCACAGCATCATAATATTACAAGTTCACAATGAAGTCAGAAGAAATATTTGAAGTATGTGATTTACTAGAGGTTATTTAGGTATGGAAGGTAATCTTGGAGATAAAGTTTGAAGAATTTTGACAAACAGAGATGAGAGAAGAGCATATACAGCCTCAACTTGGTTATCACTTTAATCATCTCAAAAGAAGGAAATTTTTGATGCATAATTTTATTCTAGGACTCTTACCCTACTCCCCCATATATATATAGATTATCTTATCTATTATTGTATCCCATGTACCTGGAAGAATCTTTGATTCATAGGATGCATTCCATTAGCTGAGTGCAAGCACTTTGTGCTCACTCTTAAAAGTGTTTCAGCACTGAGCAACCACAGTTGCACTATTACCTGGTATAGGGGATTCAAGAGTGATTCTAAAATTTTCTTATTTGTGCTTTATGTAGGCTAGGCAAATGACAGACCTTTTGCCACTCAATGGCCATTTCAAAAGACTATAAATTACCACTCACCTAAACCATCTTGCAAAAGCGTATGGTACACAACGGCACTTTTCCTTTCATCTTAATTTAGACCTATTAAAATTTAAAGTTCCCAACCTCTCTCATGGTCTCCAACCTTAGTGGCCTTAAAACTGATGCTCTTAGAAATCAAGATTGGATATACCTTAAACTTTAGGTCTCTAATAGAATTATAGTTTCTAGTTTCGTTGATATATTTCAATCAACAATTTCAACGTATCTTATCAAAACATTAGATTAAGTTCCACAAAATTTCTGAAAGGAAAAAGTATATTATTTACTGAAATTATTTTTATTGAAATGAGACATATGTATATATATATAAAATATGTCTATATGGCAAATATTTGAAATATTAGAAAAAATATTACAAAGCTGATAAGCAAGATATTTTTAATCTCATTGTCATTCTATAACTTATTTAATGAGTGTTTATTATGTGTTTGCTGGTGTTCTCACATTCCGGTGTATAGATATAACAACACAAGAGTGGGAGACACTAACTGGAAACTAGAATAGAGAATACTTGCTTGTATTTTGAGGCCTGGGGCCGAAATGTAAAAGGCCTTGTGAGCCATGCAATAGATTCAGAATTTATCATGAAGACAATTAAAAACAATGCAGACTTTTAAAATTAAAACATACAGAATATAATGCCCAAAATTGATTATATTATCTGCAGCAAATTCAAGCCTTATTGGTTTAGTTGTTCAGTCATATTTAATTGCACTAAAGTTTTGGGTAAAGCCTTCTGTCATTGCTGCCTTCTTCTAAAGCTGATTACTTTTTTCCAAACATGCACCCTTTCTTTATTGTTTTCACCACAATTATTAATTTAAAGAATATTTATTGCATTTCAAAGAAGATTTAAGAATCTCTCAGAAGCCGTGATAAGAAAATACATCCTTTGTTTCCATAGAAATGCTCTTGTACATGTTGTTCACTGTATGTACTTGAATAAGATTTCAGAACATTTGGTGTTCTGTGATTGAAACAGGCACCCACAAAGCAGAACAAGTGCAAAATGCTGCCCTCTGTTGAAAACTGCCCAGTACGCAAATCAATCTTTGAAAGGTAGATCAAAATATTACACCTACACCAGTATGAGACGTTTTATAGAGCTAAAAAAAAGTTGACAGGATCTGTGAAGAAAAGATAACTTGCTCAGATCTGAATCAAACAGAACAATATCAAAGGAAAAATGACAAATTTAAAGAGTTTAAAAAGATAAATCTACATTGAAAAAATTAAACTTAAATAAAGTAACAATGTATATGGGAAAATATTTTCTCTACATATAAAAAAGGAATGGATAATTTCTACACTCTTAATTAGCTTATATAAAACATCAAGGCCAAAAGATAATTAAAAAATAATATTGGATACAATTCACATATGAGGTCATCGAAATCATTATATTTTTGACAAAATGTTCATATTCTTTAACAACTGTTCGCTTAAAATATACATCTAAAAATGTTTACACGTAATGCCAGTGAGGTAGTCTTTTAGGACTGAGCTTTATAAATTGGTATAAACTTAATAGAAATCAATATAGCAATAAGTTGAAAAAGCCCATGTTTCTGCCCATGACAGTTTTACCATTTCTTGATATTTGATTAAAGGAAATAATTCAAGAAATCTAGGTAAGAAGATATTATTTATAATTGCAAAATACAACAATGAAAATATATCCTCAGAAAATGTCCTTTAATATTATGATATATCAAAATTATGAAGTTGTTAAAGATGGTACATACTGTAATTGGTTAAATAATGTCCCCTCCCCAAAGATGTCTACACTCTAATCAGTGGAACTTCAGAATATGTTATCTACATGGCAAAACAGATTTTACAAATGTAAATAAGGTCACAGGCCTTAAGATAGGAAGATATATCATCCCACATTATCTAGGTGGGCCCAATCTAATCACATGAGCCTTTAAAATTAGAGAACACTCTCCAGCTGAAGTGAGAGAGCTGACAGCAGAAGCAGCAAATAAGATGTATGTTAGGAGAGCAAATCAGAGAGATTCTACATGTAAGCAGGATTTGACATGGGATTGCTGGTTCTAAGATATAGGGGGCTCCATGCAAGGACCAGAGAGAAGTCTCTAGGAACAAAGGATGGCCCTACCATTGGCAGTCAACAAGGATTAGCAGGTCTCAGTCCTACAACCACCAGATACCGAATTCAACAAACGATCTGAATGAGTTTGGAAGCGGATTCTTCCACAGTCTCCAGAAAGAAATATAGCTCTGCCAGCAGCTTGATTTAGATCCTATGAGACCTAGAACTGAGGAATTAACCCCGCTCTGGACTTCTGATATCTACAGAACCGTGACATAATACATTTATGTGATATGAAATCTTAAATTTGTGGTAATTTGTTATGGAAATAATAAAAAAACCAAGATTCATATGAAGATTATGTAGAAAATATAAAATATTCATTACAATATACTCTCTCTTATGCACTCACATACACACACGCACAAAACAAAATATACATGCTATATGCAAATCATTCTTTAACTAGATAAAATATAGAAAAATGACCATGAAAAGAAAAAAAATGTGTTAAGTTCTAGAATTGGGATATTTTAATGAATGTTTGCACTTATTAATGGATTTATTTTGGTCGATGATCTCTTCACTATAAATTTAGTAGTACAAAATATAAATATAATAATAGAAATAGCAAAGTTTTTCCTATGCTAGCACCTTTGATGAGTGTTTGTCTTTCCAAGACTACACGCCCTCCTGTGGAGGAATATGAGGCAGCTTCACACAGATATGGCTGAACTTGTTTGTTTCTAGCCTTCTAAATTGTCCAACTCTTCACAGCTGCTGCTGTGTTATTCCTGATACAGCTTTAGTTGCTGTTCCAATTTTATGACTAGTTTTTCACTCTACCCATGAAACAGATAATTCAGAACCAGTTTAGCCTGGAGAATAGTCATTTTCTGATCTTATGCTTCAACGTTTGTGGTTAGACTTCTGACGTATATCTTAAAAAGTACTCTTCCTGAATTCAGTTAAAAAACAAGTTCTGTTTCATTTTTGTGTGTGTGATTGTCTCAATATCTAAGTTTCCACTTTCTAAATAGGATATTACATGGGCAAACAGGTTGCTGAGTAAATATTGATAGGAGGAATTTGATACAGAGACTCTGCTATGGCAGGTATATGAACTGAAATTCCTCAAAGTACAGAAAGCCAATGATAAGTTAAATCTAGAGTCCTCGAAGAGGACTTGAGTTGAAGAATTAATATAAAGTGATATAAAGAAGATAGAGAAGTTAAATGCAGAAGCAGATCTGGAACCAGCTAGGTAGGTCCATGATGATATCTACAAACAACAGATTTTGGAATTGTGTATTAAAGGGCACGCAGGCATACTATTTAGGGTCAAGCGACATGTCAAGTTAATTGTTCATCTCTATAACCTGACAGCACTCCATCTCCTCGAATCCTGTGGTCTTGCTTTGTTTTCTTCTATGGGGTTCTTTTCTTAATTGTGAGTCCCCTGGTCAAATACTGATGCCCATTGAGATCTCCTGTGTATGGCATGTTCCACTGTGTTCTGGTCAGCTGTAAATGAATGTCAGAAAATTGTATTTGAATCATAGCAAACAAAAGGGAGTAGTAATGCCTGGGTATTCTTTACCACTCTGCCAGATTCTCCTCTGATCTATGACCGTGTTATGTATTTTCAACTCCCTCTCATTTTTACCATTACATGTGGTGCTCATCTTTCTTTCCTTCTCTGAATCTATCAGAGTTTAAAAGTAAATTCCTCAGAAATTAGAGCAGGTGAAGATACAAAAAAAGCAAAAGAACTTCCTTGGGGGACACAGAGAAACTCAACTTCCCTATATGTTAGTGAGTTGAAAGGGGCGAGCAGGAGAGAACAGACTGAACAAAGGCTGCCCAGAGGCTCTCGTATGTCTCTTTATGCTTAGCGAAAGAATGAGGAGTTGGCAATTGATTTTGATGGTATTACTTTGTCAGAGCCAGAAAGCGCCCAACTTCTTTACGCTTGAATGTTCTAGGGGGAAAAAAAAGAATAATACAGGAAATTCTGGGATCATAAAGAATTTATAGCCGCTGCTATTATCTTAGTCCAAACTACTATCTTTTATTGTCCGAATGACATAATAGATTCCTGGATGATGTATCTACTTTATTTCTGAGCCCTCCAATTTATTTCTACATAATAGTTAAAGTAATCTATTAAAATCTAAGTCAGATAATACTATTCTCCTAAAACTCCTTAATTGAATTCAGAAAAAAATTAAAACATTTTACGATGACCTACAAGACTCTATACAATGTGGCCAAAGCTAACGCTCAGTCTTTATCTCATATTATTTGATCTTTCTCACTAAACTCTGGGAAATTAAATCACCACCATTCTACGTTCTTTATATCTCTTTATAATATTACACTTTAAAATTTTATTATTTCCGTGTGAATTTAATTTATTTACTTCTTGTTTTTGTTTCTCTCACTTTATCCTTCCTCAATTCATCAATTTCAAGTTAAACTCCCTAAGAGCAAGAAATTCTATCCCAGCAACCTAGTGCAATGCCTGGAGTATAGATGATCCTCAATAAATAAATATTTGTTGATTGAAGGAATAGATTCACAGAATGTGAGGTCTAGAAAAGCTTTAGGGATCATGTGCTATAACATAAACATGAACTGTGGAGTGCAAAGGCCTGGGCTATAATCCCAACTTTTCAGCTCTCTATCGTTTTACTTAGGTGAACCTCCTCTTCTGCATTTGTAAAATGAAAACAGTATTCTTATACTCAAAAATAATAAAGGTGAATAATAAAAAATAAATCTATGCCAACTAGTAGTGGCTGATTTTTTTAAAAAAATTCTGTAGTTCTATATCGATGAGAAATCTGAGTCAGTGTTCTACTTATATAGATATATTTCTAAATGTTTACTTATAAAGGTATTGTCACACCTCAATTTCTATGATTTGTGTAGATATATCTATTTTAAAACCTGTGACTTTTGCTATGGTATAGCTGATTCAAGACAGGCACAACAAATAATTCTTTTTAAACTTTTATTTGAGAGATTGTATTAAACATGGTGGCATGAGAGATATTCTCAGATCTCTCACCTTGAAACAACAATAAGCTGAACATCTAAAATTGAACAAAAAACACCCAAACTGCACACCAGCATGTCTGAGCGTGGGATCTGTGCATAAGAGCTACTACAGGTCAGAACCCCGGGTGTCGGGCGGTGGACTGGGACAAATAAATAAGCTGTCTCTCACAGCCACCCGGGGCTCCTTGCAGAAGGACGGGGAGGGGAAAAAGAGTGGCGAGTTCCTTGGTGGGCCCTGCCAGGAAGTGCCAGGACTTTTCTACACAGTCAGCAGCAGGGCTCAGTCATCAGGGCAGAAAGCAGAGAAGTGGGACTGGACAGCAGAGAAACAATAGTTGATTTTACTGGCACCAGGTGCAAAACCGAGGCCGAGCTGCAGTTCCCAACCCCCATCCCAGAGGCCCCCCCCACCCCATACCCTCCGAGACCAATCACCGTGGAGCTCCAGGGGAATCTGAGCAAACACTACTAGAACTGTTGCTAACACTGACAGAGACTGAAACTGAGAGTAATGAGTGTGATTAAAATCTATAAGAAAGTAAAAGATGTTAGGCTCTATATAAAGCAGGGATCCAAGAGGCTTAGACGCCACCTACTGGAAACCAAAAGTAAAGTGCCTTCTTTGCAGCAGGCTAAAAAGAGACTTTTTTATATAATAAATCTTCTTTCTGGAAAAACGACAGAATACACTTCCGTTAATGCCCAAATGGAGAAATAGTCCATCAAACACCATGAACAACCAAGGTGACAAGACATCTCAGAAAGAAAGAGAAAAATCTCCAGAAAATAAGCTTACAGACGTGGAAATATGTGACTTAAATGACAGAGAATTCACGATGGTACTTCTGAAAAAACTCAGTGAGATCCAAAACGGATCATATCAACAATTTCAGGAACTGAAAAAACAACTAGATGAGAAGAATGAGTTCTTTAGCAAGGAGATTGAAACTCTCAAAAAGAACCGAATGGACCTTCTGGAGATAAAGAACGCACTGTAAGACTTGAAAAATGAAATAATAAGCTTGGGAAATAGAATCGACCAAACAGAAGAAAGGATCAATGATATTGAAGACAGAAATCTAGAAATAAATCAGAAAGAAGAAGGGAGAAACTGAAGAATAAAAAAATAATGAAAGAGAAATACAAGAACTAGCTGATACCATCAGAAGAGGAAACATAATAATAATGGCAATTCTTGAAGGGGAGGAAAAGGAGCAGGTATTAGAAAGCATTTTCAGACAAATAGTTGACAAGAATCTCCCAAATCTAAGGAATGAGCTGGAGCTTGGAATTCAAGAAGTCAACAGAATACCCAATTATCTCAACTCAAAAAGGCCTTCACCAAGACACATCGTATTAAAATGATCAAAAGTCAATGACGAAGACAGAATTCTCAGGGCAGCCAGGGAAAAGAAGATGGTAACCTATAAAGGAAAATCCATTAGATTATCATTGGACTTCTCAGCACAAAGCTTACAAGCCAGAAAGAAGTGGAATCACATATTCAAACTATTAAATGAAAGGAACTACCAGCCAAGAATAATGTATCCAGCTAAACTCTCCTTTAGATATGAAGGAGAAATAAAGACCTCTCCGGACATACAAAAATAGAGGGAATTCTCCTCTACGAGGCCTATACTACAGGAAATTATAAAAGGGGTCAACTCACCTAAAACAAAATGACAAAAAAAAAATGCATAATTAGGACTAAGGTGACTAGCAGGCTGATAAAAGCAGAGGGGTGCAACTCTTACTACAAACAGGGCATTATAAGCTTAAAATAAGTAGAGATTTGCTATAGCAAGATAGTAATGAACGTTCAGCATACATAGGGACAAATTGAGACAACAATGACGGAAAAGGAGAGGATTCAAAGATCCAAATTTGCAAAGGGGAATGGAGATAAGGCACTCACAGAAGGAAAGGGATGACTGTATATATACAACTATCCTTTTCATATTCGTAATGGTAACCACAGGCCAAAGATTTAGAACTGAAGTATATAATATAAAACAAGAAGGACCAGAGAGAAAACCCACAAAAACCAAAATAAACCCAAAATAAAGAAAACAGAAACACAAGGACAAGAAAGCAATGGAAACACCGAGCTACCAGAAAACAAAGATAAATAGTATAAGAAGACCTCATATTTCAATAATCATCCTAAATGTAAATGTGCTGAACTCATCAATAAAAAGGCACAAAGTTGCAGATTGGATCAAAAAACAAAACCCAAACATATGCTGCCTCCAGGAGACACATCTCAGTTCCAAAGACAAGTATAGACTCAAAGTGAAAGAGTGAAACATGATATTTCAAGCAAATGGCATTCAGAGAAAAGCAGGAGTAGCGGTACTAATATCAGATAAATAGACTTCAAAATAAAAAAGGTAAAGAAAAATACTGAGGGACACTTCATAATGATAAAGGGAATCATGCACCAAGAAGAAATAACACTTATTAATATCTATGCTCCCAATCAGGGATCCCCAAAACATGTAAAGCAATTACTAACAGAACTAAAGGGAGAAACAGACCAAAACACAATATTAGTAGGGAACCTAAATACCCCACTGTCAGATATGGACAGATCATCCAAACAGAAAATCAATAAGGAAATAAAATCCTTAAATGACACATTAGACCAACTGGACATAATTGACATTTACAGAGCCTTCCATCTCAAAACAGCTGCTTATATATTCTTCTCTAGTGCACATGGAACATTCTCAAGAATCAAACACATACTGGGACACAGAGATAGCCTCAACAAATATAAGAGGATTGAAATCATACCAGCCATATTCTCTGATCATAATGCTTTGAAACTAGAGATCAACTGTAAAAAGGAAGCAGAAAGAACCACTAATAAATGGAGAGTAAACAACATACTACTGAAGAATATCTGGGTCAGGGAAGAAATAAAAAGGGAGATCAAGAGATACATAGAAACGAATGATAATGATAGTACAACATATCAAAACTTCTGGGACACGGCAAAGGTGGTCATAAGAGCAACGTTCATAGCTTTACAGGCCTATCTCCAAAAACAAGAACAAGCCCAAATAAACAACCTAATGCTTCATCTTCAAAAACTAGAAAAGGAAGAACAACTGAAGCCTAAAGTCAGCAGAAGAAAAGAAATAATCGAAATTAGAGCAGAAAAAAATTAAATTGAAAACAATAACAACAACAACAAAAATGTATAAAAAATAAATGTAACAAAGAACTAGTTCTTTGAGAAGGTTAATAAAAATGGCAAACCTCTGGCTAGACTCACTAAAGAAAAAAGAGAAAGTACACAAATAAACAAAATCAGAGATGAAAGAGGGGAATTTACCACAGACACTGCAGAAATACAAAGGATAATACAAGAATACTATGAAAAAGTATATAACACCAAATTCAATAACCTAAAAGAAATGGACTTAGAAAAATACAACCTTCCTAGACTGAATCAAGAAGAACTAGAAAATCTATATAGACCTATCAGCAGTATGGAAATTGAAACAATTATCAAAAAACCTATCAAAAATTAAAAGTCCAGGACCAGATGGCTTCACCAGTGAATTCTACCAAACATTCAAAGAAGATTTAATACCTATTGTCCTCAAACTCTTCCAAAAAATTGAAGAGGAGGCAATACTTCCCAACTCATTTATGAGGCCAATATTACTCTGATACCAAAACCTGGTAAAGATAACACAGAAAAAGAAAACTCTAGACCAATATCTCTCATGAACACAGATGTAAAAATCCTAAATAAGATACTAGTGAACTGAAATCAGCAACATATTAAAAAGATTATACACCACAGTCAAGTTGGCTTCATCCCAGGGGCACAAGGATGGTTCAACATACGCAAATCAATTAATATGATACACCACATAAACAAATTAAAAAATAAGAATCATACGATCATATCAATA
>NW_011888999.1:1137125-1142412 GCF_000151845.1 Pteropus vampyrus | reverse complement strand
ATGTAAAGCAATTACTAACAGAACTAAAGGGAGAAACAGACCAAAACACAATATTAGTAGGGAACCTAAATACCCCACTGTCAGATATGGACAGATCATCCAAACAGAAAATCAATAAGGAAATAAAATCCTTAAATGACACATTAGACCAACTGGACATAATTGACATTTACAGAGCCTTCCATCTCAAAACAGCTGCTTATATATTCTTCTCTAGTGCACATGGAACATTCTCAAGAATCAAACACATACTGGGACACAGAGATAGCCTCAACAAATATAAGAGGATTGAAATCATACCAGCCATATTCTCTGATCATAATGCTTTGAAACTAGAGATCAACTGTAAAAAGGAAGCAGAAAGAACCACTAATAAATGGAGAGTAAACAACATACTACTGAAGAATATCTGGGTCAGGGAAGAAATAAAAAGGGAGATCAAGAGATACATAGAAACGAATGATAATGATAGTACAACATATCAAAACTTCTGGGACACGGCAAAGGTGGTCATAAGAGCAACGTTCATAGCTTTACAGGCCTATCTCCAAAAACAAGAACAAGCCCAAATAAACAACCTAATGCTTCATCTTCAAAAACTAGAAAAGGAAGAACAACTGAAGCCTAAAGTCAGCAGAAGAAAAGAAATAATCGAAATTAGAGCAGAAAAAAATTAAATTGAAAACAATAACAACAACAACAAAAATGTATAAAAAATAAATGTAACAAAGAACTAGTTCTTTGAGAAGGTTAATAAAAATGGCAAACCTCTGGCTAGACTCACTAAAGAAAAAAGAGAAAGTACACAAATAAACAAAATCAGAGATGAAAGAGGGGAATTTACCACAGACACTGCAGAAATACAAAGGATAATACAAGAATACTATGAAAAAGTATATAACACCAAATTCAATAACCTAAAAGAAATGGACTTAGAAAAATACAACCTTCCTAGACTGAATCAAGAAGAACTAGAAAATCTATATAGACCTATCAGCAGTATGGAAATTGAAACAATTATCAAAAAACCTATCAAAAATTAAAAGTCCAGGACCAGATGGCTTCACCAGTGAATTCTACCAAACATTCAAAGAAGATTTAATACCTATTGTCCTCAAACTCTTCCAAAAAACTGAAGAGGAGGCAATACTTCCCAACTCATTTATGAGGCCAATATTACTCTGATACCAAAACCTGGTAAAGATAACACAGAAAAAGAAAACTCTAGACCAATATCTCTCATGAACACAGATGTAAAAATCCTAAATAAGATACTAGTGAACTGAAATCAGCAACATATTAAAAAGATTATACACCACAGTCAAGTTGGCTTCATCCCAGGGGCACAAGGATGGTTCAACATACGCAAATCAATTAATATGATACACCACATAAACAAATTAAAAAATAAGAATCATACGATCATATCAATAGATGCAGAAAAAGCCTTTGACAAGATTCAGCACCCATTATGATCAAAACACTTAACAAAATCAGTATAGAAAGAAAGCACCTTAACATAATGAAGGCTGTATATGACAAGCCCTCAGCCAACATTATACTTAATGGTGATAAACTAAAAACCTTCCCTCTAAGATCAGGAAGAAGGCAAGGCTGTCCGCTATTGCCACTGTTATTTAATATAATATTGGAGGTCCTAGAGAGTGCAATCAGGCAAGAGAAAGACATAAAAGGCATTCAAATAGGAAATGAAGCAGTCAAACTGTCACTAATTGCGGACGACATGATTCTCTACATAAAAACCCTAAAAACTCCACAAGAACACTACTAGAAACAATAAGCAAATACAATAACGTTTCTAGATACAAATATCAACTTTCAAAAAACCATAGCGTTCCTATTCTCTAATAATGAAGCGTCAGAAAAAGAAGTGGAAAAAATAATTCCTTTTGCAATCGCAACAAAAAAATAAAATACATAGGAATAAATCTAATGAAACATGTGAAGGACCTATATAATGAAAACTGTAAGATCCTATTAAAAGAAACTGAAGAAGATACAAAGAAATGGAAAGATATTCCATGTTCTTGGACTGGAAGAATCAACATAGTTAAAATGACCTTATTATCTAAAATATTATACAGATTTAATGCAATCTCCATCAAAATCCCATCGACATTTTTTAAAGCAATAGAACAAAAACTCATCAGATTTGTATGGAAGCACAAAAGACCCCGGACTGTCAAAGCCATCCTGAGAAAAAAGAATGAGTCTGGAGGCATCACTCTACTTGACTTCAAATTACACTATAAAGTGACGATAATCAAAACGGCATGGTATTGGCAGAAAAATAGACACATGGACCAGTGGAACAGAATCAAGAGTCCAGATATAAACCCGTATTTATATGGGCAAATAATTTTTGACAAAATAATGCCAAAAACATACAGTGGAGAAAGGAAAACCTCTTCAATAGATGGTGCTGGGAAAACTGAAAAGCCACCTGCAAAAGAATGCAACTAGATTGTTGTCTATCACCATACACCAAAATTAACTCAAAATATATTAAGAACCTGAATATAAGACCTGAAACAATAAAATGCATAGAAGAAGACATAGGAACTAAACTCAAGGACCTTAGGCTTAAAGAGGATTTTATGAATTTGACCTCAAAGGCAAGGGAAGTAAAAGCTAAAATAAATGAATGGGACTACATCAAACTATAAAGCTTCTGCTAAGCAAAAGAAACCATCAACAAGATAAAGAGACAAACATCCGAATGAGAAAATATATTTACAAACAGCACCTTTGATAAGGGCCTAATATCCAAAATATACAAAGAACTCATATGACTCAATAACAACAAAAAAGAAACAATCCAATCAAAAAATGGGCAGAGGACCTGAGCAGACACTTCTCCCTAGAGGACATACAAATAGCCAACAAATATTTGAAAAGATGCTCAACATCGCTAGCTATTAGGGAATTGCAAATTAAAACCACAATGAGATACTATCTCATACCTGTTAGAGTGGCTATAATCAACAGGACAAGTAATAACAAATTTTGGAGAGGATGTGGAGAAATAGGAACCCTCATACACTGCTGGTGGGACTGCAAATTGGAACAGCCACTTTGGAAAGCCGTATGGATGTTCCTCAAAAAACTAAGAATTGACCTACCATATGATTCAGCAATCCCTCTACTGGGTATTTACCCCAAAGACTTGAAAACTCATATTCAAAAGATATTTGCACACTGATGTTCATAGCAGCATTATTCACAGTGGCCAGGACATGGAAGCAATCGAAGTGTCCTACGGTAGGTGATTGGCTAAAGAAGCTGTGGTACATATATACAATGGAATATTACTTAGCCATAAGAAGAGATGAAATACTGCCATTTGCAACAACATGGATGGACTTTGAAATAATCAAACTAAGCAAAATAAGCCAAACAGAAAAGATTGAAAATCACATGATATCACATATATGGAATATAAACCTAAAAGCAACAAATGAACAGGACAAACAAACAGAGACTCATGGACATGGACAATGGACTAGTGGTTACCAGAAGGGAGAGAGGAAGGGGAAGGAGGAAAATAAAAAAATAAAATGTTAAAAAAAATTATGTATACATAGTATGAAAAAAAAATAAACTGGTATTTAGAAAATAAAAATTCTATTTAAGGTCTAGTTTAAGATCTATATATGTGTATAGATGCATTTAGATGTAGAGCATATGAAGACTATAAAAATGTGTTTCAAGATTACAGAAACCGATCAATTCCAGAAGGAAGGAACCTATGATTGTGAACAGGGACCACAGCAGAAACTCTAGGAAGTACCAGCTGTAGGTCAGCAGTATTCTTATAGTAATTTTATAGACTAATAAATGATTTTACTGGTTTGCCAACAGCTTGACAAGTAGCTATTTTTCCTGAATACAGAGATGAGTGTTTTTGATTTTGCCAAGATCATCCCAAGTACACTTGGGACTGTTATCCATTCCGAAGTAAAAAAATGATATGTCAGAGAACTCTCAGAAGAAAAGGACTGGTGCTCTGACACTTACTTGGGCTCAGATTTCTCATATGTAACATCAGAATAATAATACTTATTTTATCTCTTTGTGAGGATCAAGTGTGATAACGTATGTGAGAGAGCATTGTAAACTAAGAGAGGTTTCTTTTTCTTTCTTTCTTTTTCTTTTTTTTTCCCCCAAAAGAACTACAGAAAACTGAGTCTACCATAATTGCTCATTTAGAATCCCTCTCATGGGACATAGTACTAGTGGGTTGGGGTATTCTCCCACATGGCACAACAGCACAGTGCATACTTGAACAGTCTTAAAGGGTTTAGCGCTTCAACTATAAGAGGGCCTCAACAAAGTGGTACCCAGTGGATGCCTAGCAACAGAGCAACAGTGCCATCTTAAAGAGAAGATTGGTCATGAGCTCTTGTGAGAAATCCACTGAGAATTCCAAGAAAAGCAAGGATTCTAAGAAGGCTGAGATCCTGTATGAGTAGGTAGGAAAGAGTCATTGGGATTTTTGTTCTTATTTTTAATATTATTCCTTTTGTATCTTTCATTTTGTTATTTTTATTGTTTTCTCAAGACCCTTCTCTCACAATTACAGCTGTTGATTCAACCAAAAAGCTTTGAGAACCATGAGAGATGTAAGCTTCTTTCTTTCTTTGCTATATTTAACTTTCAACCAATGATAAAACAAAGGCCGCTTAAAATAATATCATATCTCTATTAATGAAGGGATGTTTGCTTGATTCACAAGAGCACAAATTCCCAGAAATGGATTTGTTTGGAGAATGGAGAGTGACCGGTTTTCCAGGTGCATACTTAGCTAAAATTACACAAGCCTTACAAAGACCTCTAAAGTTTTGAAATGTGCAGTACGTTGGGGTCATCTTAGTTAGAAAGCTAGCAAGAGAGGAAGTATATTTTAATGAAATGTAACAATCATATTGAAATAACCATATGCAAAATGGTTCACATGCTGAGCCTAACCATTCCTCATGTGTCAGGTGTGGAAAGGCTCAAAATCAGCATCTTCCAAAGGAGGTCCTTAAAAAGCTTTGCCCTAAGAAATGTTACCTAGAGCAGGATCTTATAATAATTTTTAGAACAAACTCTGAATCTGCCACTAGCTTAGAAAGTCACAAGTTCCATCAGCCAAAGAAAAACTCTGAGATATTCTACAGTGAACTAGGAAATAAAACAATCAAGACAAATCCCAGATTGATGTTTTTGTTGTTGTTGTTTAATCTATTTAGTTTAAGTGTTTGCCTCACCTATCTATAGAGGG
>NW_011888999.1:1131624-1137075 GCF_000151845.1 Pteropus vampyrus | reverse complement strand
TCATGAGCTCTTGTGAGAAATCCACTGAGAATTCCAAGAAAAGCAAGGATTCTAAGAAGGCTGAGATCCTGTATGAGTAGGTAGGAAAGAGTCATTGGGATTTTTGTTCTTATTTTTAATATTATTCCTTTTGTATCTTTCATTTTGTTATTTTTATTGTTTTCTCAATACCCTTCTCTCACAATTACAGCTGTTGATTCAACCAAAAAGCTTTGAGAACCATGAGAGATGTAAGCTTCTTTCTTTCTTTGCTATATTTAACTTTCAACCAATGATA
This sequence comes from Pteropus vampyrus, assembly GCF_000151845.1. Classification (NCBI taxonomy): domain Eukaryota; kingdom Metazoa; phylum Chordata; class Mammalia; order Chiroptera; family Pteropodidae; genus Pteropus; species Pteropus vampyrus. Next base: position 1,136,798 of record NW_011888999.1, on the reverse strand, counting down.
AAACAAAGGCCGCTTAAAATAATATCATATCTCTATTAATGAAGGGATGTTTGCTTGATTCACAAGAGCACAAATTCCCAGAAATGGATTTGTTTGGAGAATGGAGAGTGACTGGTTTTCCAGGTGCATACTTAGCTAAAATTACACAAGCCTTACAAAGACCTCTAAAGTTTTGAAATGTGCAGTACGTTGGGGTCATCTTAGTTAGAAAGCTAGCAAGAGAGGAAGTATATTTTAATGAAATGTAACAATCATATTGAAATAACCATATGCAAAATGGTTCACATGCTGAGCCTAACCATTCCTCATGTGTCAGGTGTAGAAAGGCTCAAAATCAGCATCTTCCAAAGGAGGTCCTTAAAAAGCTTTGCCCTAAGAAATGTTACCTAGAGCAGGATCTTATAATAATTTTTAGAACAAACTCTGAATCTGCCACTAGCTTAGAAAGTCACAAGTTCCATCAGCCAAAGAAAAACTCTGAGATATTCTACAGTGAACTAGGAAATAAAACAATCAAGACAAATCCCAGATTGATGTTTTTGTTGTTGTTGTTTAATCTATTTAGTTTAAGTGTTTGCCTCACCTATCTATAGAGGGTTTCTTTTTAATATCCCATAAAACTAATGTTCTGACAAGCATACTTTATAAAACTTTACATTAATAGCTCAATTTCAATAGCAAAACTTTACATTAATAGCTCAATTTGCCAAGTACCTTTTTTCAATGCCTGGTTGATCATTTTTCAAAATTGAGAGCCTCGCCTTCTCTATGAAGCTTTGGCAGATACTCATGGGAAAGCCGGGCCTTCCCTCCTCTGCACTCCTACTATCCCCAATATATTATTTAACTATAGATTCTATAACAATTTATTATACTTACTGATTTCCATTTATTATCATGACCATGTTTAATATATTTGTTTCCCCTTTTATAATAATTGATCAGACTTGGATTAAGTGACATATTTTTTATTGTATCAGTGAGAAGTGTGTGTATATGTGTGTGTGTGCGTGTATGTACATGTGGAGGGGTGTGTAGCAGGGAGGGTTGGCTGAAAATTGAATCTAATACATTTGTTACAATAAAACAGTTGAGTGTAAACCTTGGAACTACAGTATTTGTTTAAACTCCAACTCCACCTGTTATGAGTCATGAAAGTTGGCTAGCAGCCTCTTTGTACCTCAGTGTATGTCTACAAAATAGAGATAATAATAACCAACACCTGCCAGGCATTTACTACTTGTATCCCCTAGATATGCCTTTCTCAGTGTTTAAAGAAGGTACTGCCTAATTGTGTCTGAAAAAAAAAAATGCTAGACACTTTCTGTATCACCAGGTGGGAGAAGGGTTATGCAAGTAAAATGAACCACAGTTTTGTTCGCTGAGACACAAATCTCTTGATGAGAGCAGCATATACATTTATGACTATGAGACAAAACAATGTGAAAAATCCTGATTGCTCTATTAAGGAACTATAATAGAATATGAGCTGAACTTTTCTCTCTGTGGGAAACAAAGGAATTACAATAATTAAGGCCATATATGCTCGCTAGATGTATAACATATATTATCACATTTCACTTAGTTCTCTCAATGACCAGGCAAGAATGGTTTTATATTCCCATTCTACAGAGGAAAGTAGTCTCAAGAAACTGAGACTGGGGAAGTTGGGCAAAGTAATAAAGTATAGGGCAGACTTGGAGACAGAGCCTGTTGATTCTAAAATCTATGCTTGTTCCACTAAGTCATACTCTTTATCCATGACTTTACTGAGTCAAGAAGACAAATCCACAAGAAAGAATTAGAGGGCATGTGAGAAATTGTATGGGTCAGGTTCTGTTTCCTACTCTGTGTGTTTAAGTGTTTTTAAATGCACAATAAATGTTGGTTCCTTTCTTTCTCCTAAAGAGCATGGATTAAGGCGTTTTTGTAACATTCCTTTTTGTAACCTTTTCATTACTTTTTTGTAATCTTTTTGTAATTCGTTGCTAAAACTTCACTTGTGCTAGCAGAGACAGCGTGGAATATCAGCTTTTGAATCTATTGAAGCCCAATTCAGTCATGTGTTAGTATGTGATTTGGAATAGCTATTTACCCTTCCTAAGGATCTGTTGCCCATCTGCAAAGTGAAATAATACATATATAAAGTTGTAAAAATTAAATTATGTTCATAGCCTACATTCATTTATCCTTCCTCTGAATGCTATCCAAACTAGGTGTACTTAGATTTTTATTATTCCACCTGTCTTTGTTCCAGTTCCCAAATCCAGGTCAAACACCCTGAAATCAGGGAGCAATTTTTAAGCCTCTGTGATATTCCCCACAGGGTTTAGCTGGTACAGAAAGAGCTCTGCACACTTTCTAAGCTTAATTAATTAATTTCGATGATACAAAAGACTTTGATATAATCTGAATTCTCCCAGTTTGAATTCATCAGACCATCTGATGCTTCCAGATTCTGGGACCCACATGAACCCAAAGTATTTCAATGTGTAACTGTATCTGTTTCATCTGATACCCATTTTCGAAAATATTTTGACAGTTTCTCAGTGTGAAGAAAAAGGATTTTTGTTTAATTAATGAAGCTTTTCTCAGGTCCAGATTTTAGTCTTTTAATGCAGTTTCAGCTGTAGAAAGATACTATTAAAATGCTTTAGCTATTGACTAATACATAATTATTCTCTCTCTGGAGTAAATCACATTTTTAATGAAGATCAATCCTTTACTTTCATAGAAGGAAATCCTTCAGCTTAGTAATATATCAATGATCTGTGTTTATTTTCCATTTCTCTTTGTATTTTTTTAAATGGGACATTTGCAGTGGTTTGCATTACAGAAATAAATTAGTAAGCTTGTGCCTATCTAGAGTTTTGGGGTGAGGTATGCGATATAGTTAACTAAATGTAGCCAGACTACTCTCCTCACCAAATATGCTAAGATTATAGATAGATCAACTTTCATTCAAATGGATCATGAAAATAATAATCTGATTATTTGATATACCTGAATTTATCTAAAGCACAGATGTTAAAGCAACAGAAATCTCAAATAGTTAGGAGGAAAATAAATATACAATAATAATCAAAACTAAATTTACTCCAAGATAATTTCTCTTTAAATATTCCATGTGTCAAGGATTTTTTTTCAAATATGCATTATACCACAAATAAGAGAATTTTGGATCCAGTTTTGCAGATTTCTAATGATTTGTAATGCAAGTGACAAAAATTTTACTTTCAGTTATGTGCTGAAGCCAGTTGTGTCCATCTCTTCCCAAATATGCATTTAGTGATATCTAGTTGATAGTTTGAAATCAGCCATGCTAAGAGCATTTACACTATTTGGTAAATAAACACTTTATCATCTACAAAAATTCAGAACAGAGGTACAACAGTATACAAAGTTAAAATGTCCTTAATCCCATGAAATTTATCTTCTAGTGATGGAACTAGGCCTTAAATAAGTCATGCAAATGAAATACATAGTAGTCCTCCCTTATCCATGGTTTTGCTTTCTGCAGTTTTAGTTATTCACTGTTAACCAGAATCTTCAAATATTTAATGGAGCATTCCAGAATAAACAATTCATAAGCTTTAAATTGTGGCTGTTCTGAGTAGAGTAATCAACTCTTAGGCAGTCCTGCTTTGCCCTGCTCAGGATGTTACTCATCTCTTTGTCCAGTGTCTCCACACTGTACACACCCTGCAGGCCTGTTAGTCACATAGTAGCCGTCATGGTTATCTGATCAACTGTCATAGTATCCCAGTGCCTGTGTTCAAGTAACCCTCATTTTACTTAATAATGGCCCCAAAGGACAAGAGTAATGATGCTGGTAATTCAGATATGCTAAAGAGAAGCCTTAAAGTGCTTCCTTTAAGTGAAAAGGTGAGTACAGAACAAGATATTTTGAAAGAGAGAGAGAACACCTTCACATAACTTTTAGTACAGTATATTGTTACATAGTCATATGCTTTATAATGACATTTTAGTCAATGCTGGACCACATATGTGATGGTGGTCCCACAAGATTAGAGTGGAGCTGAAAATTTTCTAGCACCTTGTAACGTGCTCAACTTCTTATCTTCATACTGTGGGCAGGACCTAGGGTATAGTTTCTATGTGACCTAGTATCCTCCTATGTGACATCCGAGTGGAAAGTGGAACTCATTATCCTTCTTCCCTTCTCTCCCTCCACCTCCTTCTCCTCATTATTCCCAGTCCTCCTCCTCCTTCCATGCATTTATCCCTCCTCCACTGCACAGAGAGGCTCATTGGCCCTTATGGCCAGAAGGCACGCAGTCCTACCCCCAGGGCCTCAGACACCTGTTTTGGGAAACCAGTCCTCATAGCTCAACTCATTACTAATGTGTTTATGGTGATGTTGGTGTGAACAAACCTACTGTACTACCAGTCATATAAAATTACTGTACTTACCATTATGTTACAGTTGCCTGCAGTATTCGGTACAGAAACATGCTGTAGAGCCTAGGAGAAATAGGCTATACCATATAGCCTGGGTGTGTAGTAGGCTATACCATCTAGGATTGTATAAGTGCACTCTTTGAGGAAATTGCCTAATGATGAAATCTTATCTCTATGGTTAAGTGGTACATGACTGTAATTGTTCTATTTTATTAACAGAACATTTATTTTATTAAAAACCATAACTATTTTAGTTACTGTGCCTAATTTATAAATTAAACTTTATCATAATTATGTATGTATAGGAAAAAAACATAGTATATATAGAGTTTGCTACTAACTGTGATTTCAGGTATCCATTGAAGGTCTTGGAACATATCACATGTGGATAATAGGGGGACTACTGTAATATTAATTTATGAAAAGATATTTATAGAAAAGAATATAGTACAATTACAAATAAATACAGAGATATATATTTTTTTAATTACAGGTTTTAGTTTGGGGGTATAGTGTATTAGGACAGGCTATTCTGTTAACACTATCCTGAAATGATGACCAGGCCCTAGTTTGATGAATCCCAGGTAAATAGAAATTTTCCACCAGAAGTTCTTTGATATTACTTAGGGAGAAGGTAAAAGTAACCATGTTAATAATAAAGGAAGCATGTTGAACGATAGAGGAAATGCAGCTAACATTAATATGATGGTTAGGTGGAGGGCCAGAGGAGGAAGGGACCAATTCGGGGGATC
>NW_011888999.1:1129345-1131574 GCF_000151845.1 Pteropus vampyrus | reverse complement strand
TCGTTGCTAAAACTTCACTTGTGCTAGCAGAGACAGCGTGGAATATCAGCTTTTGAATCTATTGAAGCCCAATTCAGTCATGTGTTAGTATGTGATTTGGAATAGCTATTTACCCTTCCTAAGGATCTGTTGCCCATCTGCAAAGTGAAATAATACATATATAAAGTTGTAAAAATTAAATTATGTTCATAGCCTACATTCATTTATCCTTCCTCTGAATGCTATCCAAACTAGGTGTACTTAGATTTTTATTATTCCACCTGTCTTTGTTCCAGTTCCCAAATCCAGGTCAAACACCCTGAAATCAGGGAGCAATTTTTAAGCCTCTGTGATATTCCCCACAGGGTTCAGCTGGTACAGAAAGAGCTCTGCACACTTTCTAAGCTTAATTAATTAATTTTGATGATACAAAAGACTTTGATATAATCTGAATTCTCCCAGTTTGAATTCATCAGACCATCTGATGCTTCCAGATTCTGGGACCCACATGAACCCAAAGTATTTCAATGTGTAACTGTATCTGTTTCATCTGATACCCATTTTCGAAAATATTTTGACAGTTTCTCAGTGTGAAGAAAAAGGATTTTTGTTTAATTAATGAAGCTTTTCTCAGGTCCAGATTTTAGTCTTTTAATGCAGTTTCAGCTGTAGAAAGATACTATTAAAATGCTTTAGCTATTGACTAATACATAATTATTCTCTGTCTGGAGTAAATCACATTTTTAATGAAGATCAATCCTTTACTTTCATAGAAGGAAATCCTTCAGTTTAGTAATATATCAGTGATCTGTGTTTATTTTCCATTTCTCTTTGTATTTTTTTAAATGGGACATTTGCAGTAGTTTGCATTACAGAAATAAATTAGGTAAGCTTGTGCCTATCTAGAGTTTTGGGGTGAGGTATGCGATATAGTTAACTAAATGTAGCCAGACTACTCTCCTCACCAAATATGCTAAGATTATAGATAGATCAACTTTCATTCAAATGGATCATGAAAATAATAATCTGATTATTTGATATACCTGAATTTATCTAAAGCACAGATGTTAAAGCAACAGAATCTCAAATAGTTAGGAGGAAAATAAATATACAATAATAATCAAAACTAAATTTACTCCAAGATAATTTCTCTTTAAATATTCCATGTGTCAAGGATTTTTTTTTCAAATATGCATTATACCACAAATAAGAGAATTTTGGATCCAGTTTTGCAGATTTCTAATGATTTGTAATGCAAGTGACAAAAATTTTACTTTCAGTTATGTGCTGAAGCCAGTTGTGTCCATCTCTTCCCAAATATGCATTTAGTGATATCTAGTTGATAGTTTGAAATCAGCCATGCTAAGAGCATTTACACTATTTGGTAAATAAACACTTTATCATCTACAAAAATTCAGAACAGAGGTACAACAGTATACAAAGTTAAAATGTCCTTAATCCCATGAAATTTATCTTCTAGTGATGGAACTAGGCCTTAAATAAGTCATGCAAATGAAATACATAGTAGTCCTCCCTTATCCATGGTTTTGCTTTCTGCAGTTTTAGTTATTCACTGTTAACCAGAATCTTCAAATATTTAATGGAGCATTCCAGAATAAACAATTCATAAGCTTTAAATTGTGGCTGTTCTGAGTAGAGTAATCAACTCTTAGGCAGTCCTGCTTTGCCCTGCTCAGGATGTTACTCATCTCTTTGTCCAGTGTCTCCACACTGTACACACCCTGCAGGCCTGTTAGTCACATAGTAGCCGTCATGGTTATCTGATCAACTGTCATAGTATCCCAGTGCCTGTGTTCAAGTAACCCTCATTTTACTTAATAATGGCCCCAAAGGACAAGAGTAATGATGCTGGTAATTCAGATATGCTAAAGAGAAGCCTTAAAGTGCTTCCTTTAAGTGAAAAGGTGAGTACAGAACAAGATATTTTGAAAGAGAGAGAGAACACCTTCACATAACTTTTAGTATAGTATATTGTTACATAGTCATATGCTTTATAATGACATTTTAGTCAATGCTGGACCACATATGTGATGGTGGTCCCACAAGATTAGAGTGGAGCTGAAAATTTTCTAGCACCTTGTAACGTGCTCAACTTCTTATCTTCATACTGTGGGCAGGACCTAGGGTATAGTTTCTATGTGACCTAGTATCCTCCTATGTGACATCCGAGTGGAAAGTGGAACTCATTATCCTTCTTCCCTTCTCTCCCTCCACCTCCTTCTCCTCATT
>NW_011888999.1:1116270-1127905 GCF_000151845.1 Pteropus vampyrus | reverse complement strand
CCAAATTAATTAAAAAAACAACTATATGCTTTAAAAACTCATCTAAAAATAAGTATATACATGGTTTGAAAGTAAAAGGATAGAAAAATATACACTAAACTAATACTACCAACTGAAAGAGTGTAGACCTGTCATTATAGAATGAAGTATATGTTAAGAGAAAAAGACCTACAAGAGATAAATAGGTTCATTAAGTATAATCATGTGATTCTTTAAATATATCTAATAAAATCCACATATGACAATAAATTGATAACCATCGAAAGTTATTTTATAAATCTGTACACAAATTCTTTTTCTCTTTGAGATTATGTCACCATTCTTCTTCTTCAGAATCATATCCTGATGTAATACATTTTTATTCTTAAATGTTTTTATCTCTCATAAGTCATTCTATCATACTTCTACAACAGATGTGTGTAATTAAATATTTTTTATTTTATGCACTTTTTATAATTTAAAAAGTATTATAGAGTACATTATAGTTATAATATTAGTGGTACAAAATAGAGCCAAACAACCGAAATTCTGGTAATTATTAACAGAATAATTTAAATTTTATTGAAAATTTATGTTGATATTGTGGGTGAATTATAGAGCTTTGATTAAAGGAGACTTCTCTGGTACCAATATTTTTAATTATCTATGTTTATGACCCTCTAGACTAGTTTTGTTTTGGTTTTTTTTTTTTCATTTCTAAGCAGTGCACTACGGTAACTCTAGAGGTTTCGGTGTTATATACTTTTCCTTTGTAGTGTAAGAGAAGGATAATTTTTAAAAAGGTTGTAGAAAATAGAATTATTGTTAAATTCTCAGGCGGGCCAACTGAGGACCTGAAAATTAGGTTCCCTGGAATACATTAATGTACCACCAAGATGCATATGTCCAGTTTGAGACCACTGATCTAAACCAATGCATCAGATAGTTTAATCCCCTCTTACACATCCCTAACAGATGTCAGTGACTCTACATATGCACATTATCCTTCCCACTGGGCTATTAGAGAACTGGAGTTTTACATTATTTATAGCCAGAAATAATATTAAATTGATATATTGAATAAATTCAATATACATTAATTGAATTAAATTAGGATTATAGAATATTTGCAACAACCTCTGGTGAAAAAAAAACATTTCATTAAAAATATGTTAGATGGTAAAATTTTAAAGCCAAAACATTGTATAGAAACTAATATTAAATTTTTTAAATTTCAGACAACACTCAGTATTGACTAGGAATGAGTCAGTCTCTGAAGCACAGGGAAAGAGCCAAAATAGGGGAGGGGGGACAAAACAAACAGCAGATGGTGATTTGGGCCAGCCACCCACTCTCCCCACAGGCCCTTTTAAAATCACAGCAGCTCCTTCTTAGATTCCATGTTCTGGGAGTGATTCTGCTGCTTTAGAGATATGTTCCCAGCTCAGTCAGTCCTGCCAAAATTAAGATCAGAGGAAAAGCACAGAGAAATATAGGATGAGTTAGGGAAATTAGTCTTGAAAGATTATTTAGCTATACTTCTGCATCCCCTTTTCTTCTCCATATCCACGCTTTGCCTTGTTTATCTAATTTCCTAACTGTTCCATAATCTAATTTGGTAAATCCCACATCTCTTGGTGTTCTCTACTCTTCTGCTTACTTTACTATGACCTTTCTCACCTTTCTAGAGAATCTTGCCTCCTGTTCCCACATAGAAATAGGTCTTATGGAATCCCTCTCTCTAAATAGGATTGATTAATGCTTCTCAACTCCACCTTCCATTGAATCCATTCCAGGAAGCTAGATTAGATAATCAAGGAAATGAGGCCAAGCCAGGGAAGTTAAATGTTTTCTGATTCACTAAATCATCAGCTGAAAGGTCTTTCTGCAACCTCTCTCTCATCTTTTTCTTTTTCTTTTCTTTCTCTTTTTTTTCTTTTGCCTATAAATCTTAATTTTCTGCAATTGCTTATATGAAGAAAGCCAAGGAAAACCAAGTTCATTGTGTGTCATTGAATAAAGACTGTTCAACTTTCATGAAGGCCTAATTGCTAAATCACTCTATTCTTTTCTGAGATAAATTAATTCTTTCACAAATACCTATTTGTGTCTCTGTGTTAATATTTTCATTTTCACTAGCTTCAAAGTAAACAGTTCTGTTTTCACAAAATTAATGAGCTCTGATTGGATTCAGACTTAGAGGATTTCTTCCTTTCAGGTTGTATATTCAAGCAACCAAGATGATATTGCTTCTTAGATGACTGGTAAATGTATTTCCTTTGATCAGCCAACACTACTGATGTGAGTGATAAATATTACATTAACTGTCTCTTTCCCTTGTGTCTTCACAGCATGACGTTTCAAATAAGAGGCATGTTGTATTGAACCAAATAAATGCATTTGGCTTGAGCGTAACTCAAAAGCAATCTATCAAATAGCTCTGTTTTGGTGTCCAAGTGCCTGCCATGTACCAAGAACTTTGTGTTATTTGTAAAAGTTGCAATAAAATTGTAAACTACATATTATTTCCCCCATTTAACAGATATTGAAACTGAGACTTACAGAAATTAAAGACTTGTGCAAAAAATAGGGTCCAATTACTGCTAAGTGTTGGAGCTGAAGCTTTAAATTTTGTCTGTCTGTTCCACAGTGAGAAGTCAATGCTTTCCTATTAAAGACATACAAAATATTTTACATTTATGTTTCACCCACACATTTATTATTTATTCAATTCGTATTTATTATAATACCTTCTTCAGTTAATGGTTTAAAAAAAACATGTAATTGTCTAACCACTGTACTGTATGCTTGAAACTAATAATAAAATAAAAACATACTAAAGTAGAGAGAGGAAAAAAATCATGAAGGTATACATATCAGCCTCTATTTCTTAAATGTGGCTTGGTCATCATGGTAAGAAACCCACATAGTCTTTTTAAAGGTGCATTTCTGAAGCATTTAGAGCAATCCCTTATACATAATAGTAACTTAAATACAAAGTATTATATAAGTAAATGAATACTATTAGTGATCTCAGGAAGGCTGATAAATTGTACCCTTTTTCTCTGCCAGGATTCCTGCACAGTTTTAGCAATAACATTAAAAATTTAAAAGATGAAACTGTAATATTACCTTAGTACTAGACAGATGCCAAGTTGGAAGACCTGGCTTTAGGTCACGGCACTCCTTGATAATGAAGTCTCTGCACATCCGCAAAGAGCACCTGACTTATCAGCAAAACCTTCTCTAATGTCCATTCACTCACCACAAAAGGGAGAATGAGAGAGCAAAGCTTCTTCAATGGGTGTGTGTTTAGGGTAAAGTTTCTTTTTGTAGATATAAAATATGTCATTATTGCCCAGCAAATGACAGGGTTGAGCATAGGGAATCAATTGCTTCTGCTCCCAAAATTATCACTAGAAGGGGCAGAACTCTTGCATATGCCACTGAGCAGAGGGTCTCTTCACCATTTACAATTCAGGAAAGTGGAATATAGATCAATATTGTTTTCTGAGATTTTCGTCAAAAATGTATTTTTGTTTGTTTGTTTGTTTGTTTGTTAAGGTAACTCTCTCTACCTCAGCTATTTCTGTCTCTCCACTCTCAATGCCTGAGCTATTGCTTCTCTCATCTCACCATCATTAGCCATCCCTACAATAAAAACATCTGGTCTTCTGATATTATAAATTTTAGTATATTGGTATTTATGCTACACTGGGGGAAAAACAAACCTCATAGTGCAGAACCAAAACTCTTCTGAATCTGAAGTAGACTAGCAGGAAGAGACAGAGAAAGGTATATCTTTCGTTTTTCTTGTTCAGATAGCAACAAAGATATACATAAGCTAATCTCTTAATGACAATGTCCTGCCATATATGAAAAGAGCCTGACACAAAGAAGATGTGGGAAATGATTCATATTACGTAATTATTATGATGATGGACATGACTTGGGCCAGAACAATGCCTCGCTAAGCACAAGTACTGGATTTCTGGAGGGAATTCCTAGGGGATACATCTCGAAATTGAATTTTTGATGTCACCTAGCACAATAAACTATGAGTGATGCAAACACTACACCTGGGCAAACATATAAACTTTCTGAAATTGATTCAGCTTCTTGAGTTTTACTTCTTCTTAGGAAGATAAAAGAGTTCTCTGACTTAGAAAAGAGATGAGGATATATGGTGTACCGTAAGCCAAAAAACTGCTTTCACAGAATCCATAAAGTTCTGAAATTCAGTATTTATTGCTTCTGTCAATCCCCCAAGGAAGTTTCCTCCTTTGTTCAGAAAAGATAATGTAGCACCACATGTTTGTCAAGGAAAGAAGAAAAGAAAAACTTTCTAAAATTCTGGAGATAGTAAAATAGTTCAGCAAGACAAAGTTGATTGATTTATAGTTTTGGAAAAAAAGGAATTTTTGCTTAAAAGTTACATACAAATGTCTTTATTTTTTAAATATCTTATTTAAAATTAGAAATATCCTCAATGAAATTTGATCTTTCACTTAAGTAATTTACAGTACAGATGGCTTAAAATACCAAATCTCTATATCTTAGAAAGATTTTTTAGTTGAAAACCTGAATTTTAGTCTTGATTTGACCATTTCCTAGTTATTTGTCTTGAAAAATCCTTTTAAATCCAGTGACTCGGATTCCTCCCAAAACTAGGATTGTAAATTTTACTTATATCAAGAGTTGCGATGATGTTTTCCTCAATGTAGCAAAAGTGAGTTTATTTGCAATCTGTTTTAAATTATGCTAGTAAGAGGTTCGCCCCAAATGTTTCTTGACTTTTGGGACAAATGTACAAATGAAGGTTAACATGATTAAATATTTAAGTTTATAATGAGGCTACTAGGTGTTTTACATATACGTGAAGTTATTATTGCCTTTATATAACCAAAAGCTAACTCAATTTGAGGGACATCTGAATGTACTTATTATTGCACATGCCTAGATATTCTTTTGGGGTAATGATGTCATTATTAGTAATAAAATAGAGATGATAATGTTATGATAATAAAATTCTTTTGTTAATCTGTGTTCTCCTGAGAGTAATGATCTAAAGGATTTAAAAATAGAATGTAAGCTTTCAAATATTACTAAGGTCATCTCAAAAGGACTCAGGAGCCAACTAGAAAAGACTCTCACTCACCAAATATTGGCAATTATAAACATCTTAAAGAATAATAACTGCAGTGGATGAAAGCATATTAATATAAAAAAATGTATGAGTTCAAGTTATACTAAAATAATATTTATAGAAGATGCTAGAGATCCAAATCACTTTTTGAAAACTGGGAAATAAAGGGAAAGAATCACAATTTATTCTCCTATTAATCTCTGAATAGATGTATTAAACAAAGAAGAAATGGCAGAATTAGAATATTGCCATTTCACAAACTTTAATGAACTAATACACTCGGATTTTGAACATCTAGCTAATATCATAAATAGAAAGACTGCCAGGGTTTGTGTGCCACTGGAAGAAAGAACATAAAACCATCTATGAAGAATTCTTGCAAGCAAACAAACCAAAAAGCAAAAAAGTAATTTGATCTGATAAGCCAGTAATTTGGATCTAACCACCAGTTTACAGGAACTAGAAAGAACAGAGAGCCATGTTAAATTACATCACAGTGAAGCAGTCAAAAAAATCTAGAACTATGCTGTGCTATGCAGTAGTCACAAAACACTATCACATGTAGCTATTTAAATTTAAACTTAGCATTAAAGATTTAAAAAACCCAAAACTTATTTCAGTTCCTGGGCAAAACTGTCACATTTCCTTCAAGACTTCAGTGGCCATATGTAGCTGATAGCTATCATATTGAACAGCCTGGAACATTTCTATCATAGCAAAAAATTCTGGTGACTAGTGCTGATTTAAGCTGTGCAAAATACTTTAGGACCAACAATTAGTTTCTGAAACAATGAGAGTGAGAGTGAAAAAATTGAGTAAAAAAAGAATGAGGGAGGACAAGAGTAACAGACACATTCTAGAGACTTAAAGACATACCAATCAACTGTAATGTGTGAAATTTATTGGAATCCAAATTCAAAAGAATTTTAAAAACTAGTTGTTTATTTCATGACATTAAGTAAACTACCATTAATATAACTTAGATGAAATAATGTTTAATAAGTTCTTATCTTTTAATATTTCAAACCAAATATTGATGGAAGGAGGGAATAATTTGAATTAAATTCAAAGTAATATGGGGGAGTAGTTGATGGTTGACAGGAAAGGGTTTTTAAGGTTGAATGATGACTACATGGGAATCATAATATTCTTGTATCTCCATAGTAAACTAAAAAAATAAAATAAAATGAAACTATACTCAACATATACAAATTTCAAGGTATATTATAAAATAAAATTTAAAATAAATATAAGACTAAGATATTAAAATTACTTTTTACATATATTTTGTGAAGTTATTATCTTCTAAACTTTCAAAAATATCTGGTGAAATTAAAAGGTCAAATAAAAATACATTTAAAGAATATAAAATTTTATAAAGGATTATAATATTGCTGAAATTTTATTTAATATTTGAAAATTTAATTAAAATTTATTTATATTTATAAAAATAAAACTTCACACTTCTAGCATCTAATTAACATTTATTTGCCAATGTAAATATCATGCTTCAGGCATGTTACATATAGACCTGCATATAGTCACATTTTTGTATAATATATAAATTATTTAATATTACACATTGATCTTCAGCTTCCATGTACAACTACTGTGAATACCATGCTAATTTTTGTGTATTTCCAGAACCACAAATTAGAGCACAAAGAGGAAAAGAAAGTGGAACCTTGACACTACTCTATAATTATATTTTTAAAATGCAGGAATCTACAACATTCATGCTATGGAAGAAGAATTTGTCACTTTAATCAATTTATCTTTGTTCTTACCTAAATGTCTACCTTGCACCTCAGAGTAGGGCCATCTCTGATGTGAGCAGTGGCATATTTCATAGAGTTATAATGTTTAGATTCAGTTGCCTTTTGTTTTGAGAACATTAGGCAAGAATGTGGAAACACATCTCTCCTTAAGAGATACTATTTCACACATAATTGGCCAGAAGTGTCACATGGGTAAACCTAAGCCTATCATTTGATAGCGGGAATAGGAATAGCCTGATTAGCTTAAGACTAGGGAGAGATTCAGCCTGTTTTGTACCTGAGATTGTACAATGCTCAATCCTGAACAAAATCAGTATTCTCAGAGTAAGAAGGAAAGGAAGGTCAGAAGTTAAGGTGTTGGCTAGGTGAGGAACAGTGTCTTCCAGACTCATCCAACTTCTACTGCATGTATCTTAAAACATTAAAAATGACCATAAATGAAGGTTGTATTTCTAGAATGGAAATGAATAGGAATTACTACAGAATTTATTGAATTCATTTTCTTTTTTTGTTAAAGTGATCCTCTCAAGAAATTGTTCAAGCCCTGAGGTAGGTAAAAAAAAAAATCAAACTAATATAATCATGATGCTCCTCCTCCTCCTCCTCCTCCTCCTCTTCCTTCTCCTCCTCTACCTCCTCCTCTCCATTATCATCATCACAATTCTTATTATCCCAATGTTTTAAGAAAAAAAATAATATTTGCAAAGCCTTTTTAAAGCAGAGGTCAGCAAACTTTTCCCGTGAAGGGCCATTACTAAATATTTTAAGATTTGCAGTCCATATGGTCTCTATCAAAACTATTCAACTCAGTAGTTATAGTGTGAAAGCAACCATAGACAATACATAAACAAATGAATATGGCCACTTCAGTTTGAAGTTTATATAATTTTAGCATTAAAAAATAGTTTCTGTTATCATATTGGAATGCAAGATCTTAAAAGTGAGATCATTTATTAACACATCTTTATGTCCCACAGATTGGCATAAAACAGACATACAGCACATTTTGTTTCTTGATTGCAGAGGAGAAAATAAATATAGTGCTAGTTCTCCAAGATCACGTGGCCAAAATCTGGAGACAAGATCCTTTTAATTACTCTCTACTCACTCATTATGTCAATTGCATCTCCATGCAAAGTAAGTCATTAAGTCCTGAATCTACCCTCCCACCAAAGCACTTAGACCCTTCCTTACACATAATATAAATATTTAATTATCTGTTAATTACCTCTTTAAAGACATTGTGTATCAGTTTATGCCAGCAGCAGCAAACTCTTGAAGATAAAATTAGGATTTAAAAACTGTCTTTGGATTGATTGCTTGTATATGAAAGAAAATTGGCACCTCTAGTTGCTGTGACTTTGACCTGAGCAATACAGCAAAAAAGAAAATCTTCTTCAGGAAGCAAATTCTCCCATAAAGTAGAATAGTCTTCTTTTGGTCATACTTTTTGCACAGTATAGGTGATTGATAGCAATAATATCAGGAGGATAATATTGCTTGGTAAAAGCAATCAGCAAGAAAAAGTAAGTAAAGATGTAAACTATTCATTAGCATAATATGAGAAGCAGCACATAACAATGTAAAATGAATGATTTCCCCCAGTATTGACACTCATTTTTGAAGCTATAAGCAAAACTAGATAGGATTCTTGCCACTAATATAATATGCTACGTGACCCCCTAGACTCAAAGTTCTGTGGATGTAAGGTATGTGTATGTCTATTTCACTTGCACATTTAGCTCCTAACAAATTCTCGACACAAAGTCCTCACTAGACATTGTAATTGAATAACCATGTGCCAGTCTGTAATTAACATATTTTGTTTCTTCTGGATTTGATAATGAAAAAAAAGCATTGTTATCCGCATTTTACAGATGAAATAACTGACATTTAGTGGTTTGCCAATGGCAACACAAACCATAAGTGATAAGTCCAATATTCAAGAATAAGTCTGTATGATTCTAGAACTCTACAATAATCCTACATGACTCAAAAATAGCTTTTTCCGGGAAGAATTTTGGCTTTAAGGTGACTTGAAAGCTAAGAGACATATTGGTAAAACAATGAAAAATTTTCTATATAATAATGGAATGCCCTGCCTGGGAAGAGGTCTATCATGGGTAATGAATAAATGAAGCTATAGAATCAGTTACAAAAGGAATAGTCATAACAACAGTAAAAATAAGATAATGAAAAAGATAAAATAATAAAAATAGTTCAACTAATGTATGTTAAATAATAAGCACTTTTCTCATTTAATCATTATACCAGTGATATGAAGTGATATTATTTTATCTGCTCCTTCAGGAGATTTTAAACATGAGAAAGCTGAGATTTAAAAATAGTGAATAATTTGCCCAAGTTGCAAATAAGACATAGTTAATAGATAAGATGTCAATTATTGCCAATTGGTAAAGGTGTGTGTACTTTAGAATTTGTAACTCCGATTTAGATTCATTTTCATGTAATTTTAACACTAAATGTCTCTAGAAAAGATAATTCTTATCCAGAATGTTCATTTGAGTCATTTGAATCATGTGTCAGGCTTCTAAAATTATTTCTATGGGGTGTGTGTGTGTGTGTGTGTGTATGTGTGTGTGTGTTGTGTATTCTAAAGCTTGGCAGGTGCTTTTAATGTATTCTTGTCTTAGAGCAATCGTTCTCAAATGTTAAGTCTCAGGACACATTTTTACACTTTTAAAGATTTTTGAGAACTATAAAGTGCTTTTGTGTAGGTGATATAAATGTATATATTATATATAAATTAACACAAGAATCTTTAAAATATTGTTTTACTTGAAAATCTCAAAATTAAACCTCCCACACATTAACATAACATTTTTAATAAAAATAATTATAGTTTTCAAAACAAAAAGATATTGAGAATAGTTGCATAGTTTTACAATTTCTGTAAATGTGTGGCTTTATAGAAGTTAAATTCCTATAAATGTTCTGCATTCAGATTCTAGCTTATGTTGTTCTGGTTGAAAAATATAAAGAAAATCTGACTTCACACAGATATGCAGTTGGAAAGAGGAGAATAATTTTAATAGGTTTTTCAGATAATTATAGATATTCTTAGGTATTATACCAAAACTTAACCAATAGAAATTTCTTTAAGTTTAGGTACAATGTATAATCTGATTCTATATCAATAAACATTTTGTTTTCTATTACATTAATACTCATTAATCTTTCTCACATTTTGAATGGATCATTTACCCATTTTCTTATAACAATATGCATTTGTCATTTGGAAAACAATGGTCCCCTGAGTTATATTGATTTTCCAAATATTGACACATTTCATTATAATATATCAAAAATTTGCATTCATTAATTTTTACTACCAATCATATCAGAAAAATCTTAAGCTGTGAGAAGCTGTCAAATTTAGTGTGGTATGCACAAATTTTCTAAAATTCTAATTTTTTTTGAAATCTCAAATTTTTCTATTGGTAACAAATAATGTTATTTGCTTTAACAAAAATGACAGGCTCTCTTCATATAGTTTACCCACAGTGAATGATCTGGCAATATTAAGCTGTTGGATATTATAATCCAAATTAAGAAATATTTGGGATTTATCCAGCAAATGTTCAAGAATGTTACTAAGCTGTAGTCCAATATGGTACCCGGAAAAGCATAGTGCCACTCAAAGCAACCTCCACATGCAATGAATATACGTGTGAAAAATCTAAACGTACAAATTGGCTCCATTATGAAACTCATCAGAGGGTGTACTACCAGCCATTCTTCCCTTGTTTCAGAATGTCTGGTCTTATTTCATCTCAGTGGAGTCCTTTTAACAGAGAGTAGTGCAGAGCAGATATCTTCAACCTCGATTACCTAGTGATTTGGAAACTTTGATGTAAGTAGGCGGGGGGTGAGGGAGGGAGAAGAAAAATAAAATGAGGTCCATCTGGCCTAAGACTTGATCCTGAATGGGAAAGATCTGTTTGGTCACACGTTGATTCTGTCGTTAGCCATTTGTGTGTACCTCTTCTCAATTCTGAGTTTAGTGCAGTGATACCAAGTTGATGTTTAAAATCAATCATTATGAGTATTTTATGACAACAAAACTGAAAAATGCTACAAATCAGAACATTTTGCTCCTGGGGAGAATGCTGTTAAACACATACTTGTATACTTTGGATGCATCTTTAATATATCTTGCATCTTCACTACTAATATCCTTTTAGTCTCATCTCAGATGATTCTAACTAGATGTAGATGCATGTAAGCAGTTCAGGGATTGGTTGGCTACAAGAGAGTTGAGATGAGTGTGACTTAGGAAAACCTGCACCTTTCATTTGCATTTATCTCCTCATGCATTTAATATTTAACCAGAGCCACAGAGCCATGGATTTTTTTCCATCAAACTACCCATTCACCTGTATACCCTTCAGGGATTTATTAAACATCTACTATGTGTCAAAAATTTGCCCCGAAAATTCAGAATGAAACATACAGCCTCAGTCTTCAAGTAGCTCATAGTTAAGTTGATATCTAGGGTATGAAGTAGAAAGAGATACGTACTCTCAAATCGGAAGGAAATCAGAACTTTTTTCAAGGAGTTAGAATATGGGGAAGATTTTGGAATAAAGGCAGGTATTAAATAGGTGAAAAAAAAGGTAATCATTATATTTGGAATTATCTAGCCTAACTCACATAATTCCCTGCCATTTAAAAATGAGGATACAAAATCTCAGAAAAGTTAAGTGATTTA
>NW_011888999.1:1113546-1115760 GCF_000151845.1 Pteropus vampyrus | reverse complement strand
CATATATATATATATTTACACTGTGTGTTCACCTTCCATAGTTAGATTTCTTTCTGTCATCACATATTTGACCCCCTTTACCCCGTCTATCTTCCCCCTCCCCAACCCTCTACCCTCTGGTAACCACTATTCTATAGTCCACGTCCATGAGTCTCTGTTTGTCCTGTTCATTTGTTGTTTTTAGGTTTAAATCCCACATATAAGTGATATCATGTGATTTTCAAGTTTTTCTGTCTGGCTTGTTTCACTTAGCATGATTATCTCGAGGTCCATCCATGTTGTCGCAAATGGCATCTCCTTTTATGGGTGAGTAATACTCCATTGAATATATGTACCACAGCTTCTTTAGCCCATCATCTATCGTAGGACACTTCAGTTGCTTCCATGTCCTGGCCACTGTGAATAATGCTGCTATGAACATCAATGTGCAAATATCCTTTCGGATATGGGTTTTTAAGTCCTTGGGAGTAAATACCCAGTAGAGAGATTGCTGGATCATATGGTAGGTCAATTCTTAGTTTTTTGAAGAACCTACATACTGTTTTCCATAGTGGCTATTCCAATTTGCATTCCCACCAGCAGTGTATGAAGGTTCCTATTTCTCCACATCCTCTCCAACATTTGTTATTACTTGTCCTGTTAATTATACCTATTCTAACAGGTGCGAAATTGTATCTCATTGTGGTTTTGATTTGCATTTCCCTGATAACTAGCAATGTTGAGCATCTTTTCAAATATTTGTTGGCTATTTGTATGTCCTCTAGGGAAAAGTGTTCAAATCTCTTGCTCATTTTTCATTGGATCATTTGTTTTTTTTGTTGTTATTGAGTTGAATAAGTTCTTTATATATTTTGGATATTAGGCCCTTATCAGAGGCATTGTTTGCAAATATATTTTCCCATTCAAATGGTTGTCTCTTTACCTTGTTGATGGTTTCTTTTACCGAGCAGAAGCTTTTTTTGATGTAGTCCCATTCATTTAGTTTTGCTTTTACTTCCCTTGCCTTTGAGGTCAAATTAATAAAATCTTCTTTAAGTCCAAGGTCCTTGAGTATAGTTCCTATGTTTTCTTCTATGCATTTTATTGTTTCAGGTCTTATATTTAGGTCCTTAGTCCATTTTAAGTTAATTTTGGTGTATGGTGATAGACAAAAATCTAGTTTCATTCTTTTGCAGGTGTCTTTCCAGTTTTCTCAGCACCATTTATTGAAGAAGCTTTCCTTTCTCCACTGTATGTTTTGTTGTTGTTGTTGTTGTTGTTGTTGTTTTTGTTGAAAATTATTTGCCCATATAAGTATAGGTTTATTTCTGGACTCTCGATTCTGTTCCACTGGTCCATGTGTCTGTTTTGCTGCCAATACCATGCCCTTTTGATTATTGTCGCTTTGTAGTATAATTTGAAGTCAGGCAGAATGATGCTTCCAGCCTCATTCTTTTTTCTCAGGATGGCAATCCGGGGTCTTTTGTGCATCCATACAAATCCGATGAGTTTTTGTTCTATTGCTTTAAAAAATACCGATGGGATTTTGATCGGGATTGCATTAAATCTGTTTAATGCTTTGGATAATATGGTCATTTTAATATGTTGATTCTTCCAGTCCAAGAACATGGAATATCTTTCCATTTCTTTGTATCTTCTTCGATTTCTTTTAATAGGCTCTTATCATTTTCCTTATATAGGTCCTTCACATGTTTCGTTAGGTTTATTCCTAAGTATTTTATTCTTTTTGTTGCAATTGCAAAAGGAATTATTTTTTTTCACTTATTTTTCTGACATTTCGTTATTAGAGTGTAGGAACACTATGGATTTTTGAATGTTGATTTTGTATCCAGAAACTGTATTTGCTTATTGTTTCTAGTAGTGTTCTTGTAGAGTCTTTAGGGTTTTCTATGTAGAGAATCATGTCATCCACAAATAGTGACAGTTTGACCACTTCATTTCCTATTTGGATGCCTTTTATATCTCTCTCTTGTCTGTGCTTGCTAGGACCGCCAATGTTATATTAAATAACAGTGGTAATAGTGGACAGCCTTGCCTTCTTCCTGATCTTAGAGGGAAGGTTTTTAGTTTTTCACCATTAAGTATAATGTTGGCTGAGGGCTTGTCATATATGGCCTTCATCATGTTAAGGTACTTTCCTTCTATACTGATTTTGTTAAGTATTTTGATCATAAATGGATGATGTATCTTGTCAAAGGCATTTTCTGCATTCAT
>NW_011888999.1:1097456-1111544 GCF_000151845.1 Pteropus vampyrus | reverse complement strand
ATTCAAAAATCCATAGTGTTCCTACACTCTAATAACGAAATGTTTCTTGGTACATGATTCCCTTTAGCACTGCGAAGTGTCCCTCAGTATCTTTCTTTACCTTTTTTATTCTGAATTCTATTTCGTCTGATATTAGTACCATTAGTCCTGAAATTATTTTTTATTTTTAATTCTAAACTACCATTCATTCCACTTGGCTGATTTATAACCTCTGGAAATGTCTCTATTTGTGTATTTATTTCATAATTAAACAAATAAATAATTAACATATGGATTGGGAGAGTATAAATTTTTTAAAGAACCGTGTCTATTTGCACTATGTATCCTGGCTAAGTATTAAAGGCATGAAAGTAGTAGGATAAACAAGTTTCATTTGCTATTTCACCTATAGTTTTCCTACTACCAAATTAGGAAATATTTCCCATTTTAAAATAATAATGCCTTTCTTTTACAGATTTCTACAGGATAAACAAGAATGGGCTCTGAACATCCAGTGAATATAAACTGAGGTGTCAGAAACACAGCATCTCATATTAATAAGCCTTGAATATTTTTAAGTGTCTTTTAGAAGCCCTTTATTAAGAGAAATTTTTTAGTGCATTTTAAGATTAATGGCTGCTTTCCTGTATTCATGTTCAGTTTATGGAAACAGATGGAATTTTAAGCATTAGAGCTGTAATAAAATTTTTTACTTGCTATGACAAAATATTCATTATACACTGTCAGAAGAATACAAAATTGGAAAGTTGGCTTATAAGTAGTTTTCAGTCATAAATGCTTGATTTACTTATTGAAGTAAAATGTAATGGTGTGAGCTATTGCAACTGTAAAGCACATTTCTTTTGCGTGATAATCCCTTTTATTAGCTATAGAACTATGGATATGTGGGGGAGGAACATTAGTTCAGCCATAGGAGGGATTCTTCTTCATTAAAAGCATGTCTCCAAAAGGGAGAGACTGTTTACCTTTCAGTAGAAACAACCACAGCATCCACTCAAAAGCAAATTGTGTTCTCAGGGCAAAGATATTAAATTGATATTAATAGGCATTCTATTCTTGAGTGACTGATTCTTTTGGTTTGGTTATTGCTCCACTTTTGGAGGACTGAAGAATCAATGGCCTAAAAGGTTTCTTAGTCTCTAGGATTTATGATTTAGGTTTTTAGTGCCTTTAAAAATATGTAATTTTTCCCCTTAGAAACTTTACTATATCTTTGCTGAATAACTCAGAAATAGCTCTGAATTGATAAAAACAAAGAGACAAATAGTAGGTTTAGGTGATAAAGAGTATTAGAAAAATTGAAAAATTCTGGAGGTACCAGGTTTTAGAGAAGATAAATGCTAAGATTTTGAAAGAAATTTTAAAAATATAGTCACTATTATATGACTTACCATCCATTTTTCAAGTCTCTTTTATATAAAGATTCTGAATGATGAAGTTAAATTACATATACTAGGATCTCCAACTGGAGATAAAGTATGTAATGGCACATTATGAGCTATTAAGGTCTATAAAAAGAGCACAAGCTTATTATTGCTCCTTTTTTAGGATTAGTTAATTATGACCTTAAAACTATAAGATTAGAGTTGGGAATAGTACCCCAAATTCTAAACCTAAAGAGTATCTTCTTGAAGAAAGAGAGGAAGAGAAAGACAAAGAATTTTACAAAGAAATGGCTCAAAGAACATTATTTGACTAACATTATATTGCTATATATAATGTTATATATAATATATGACATCCATATATATGTATAAAAATTATACATATATATGTATACCTTAAGCAAGACTGTTCCTATACATTAGTAGAAGAAAAGTCTTACAGCAATGTGCATCTTCATGTTTCATATTTATGCTCTAGATGACATCCTCAGATACTGTGAGGCTCTTCCTGGGATTAATCAGTTTTCTTCAGCTTCAGCTGTTCTTTGATATCTTGGAACCTCTTAAGTCCTCAAGGTTTACAAAAGCTCCCATTAAACGAAAGAAATAAAGAATCTTAGATCTGGAATTAGTAGACACAGACATGCACTTACTAGATGTGTGTTAGTGGCTAAGGAAGTTAACAGCTCTCCTATAATGCTTTATATTCTCATCTGTACCATAGAATATTAATTAGGTCATAGGTTGATTATAAAGTTTCTGTGAGATGTTTATAAAGCACATAATATTGATTGGCACATAGTCATTCAATAAATATTTAATTTCTCCAGGCTATGCTAAAAATCAGCGTGAGGCACCCTGACTGATTTGTCGACACTCTCAGCCATATTATATATTTCTAATAAGGTTGTCTCTCTTCTTTTTTCCTGCCTCCTTTTCTTCCTTCTTTCTTCCATTTTCCTCCCCTTCCCTTCCCTTTGGTTTCCTTCCCTTCCCTTCCTTTCCCTTTCCTTTCCTTTCCTTCTTTTCCTTCCCTCTTTTTTTTTTTTTCTTTCTTGTTTTTGTTGTTGTTTAAACCCAAAGCCAATTTATTAAAACGGGTCACAGAAGGTCAGGGAAGTCAAGTCCTACTCATTGCCTTCAAAAAAATAAACAGACATGTGGGTGACTGAGTGGTTTAATTTCATAAATGGATGGATAAGGAAATAGGATCTCAGAAGAGTTGGTCCTTGGCTCAATTTGACAGGTATTTTTGGATAATAAAATTACTTACATGAAGCAGTGAGCAAAATATCTTGTACATAATGCATGTTCTCTCTCTCTATGAATATGGTATGTCCTTTTTCTTTTCCACTTAGCACTTCTTGAGGGAGGAGCAATATCTTGGCAGTGCTTTGTACATATTATATCTCAATAAATGTTAAATAAATTCTGTTTCCTGAGAGAAAAATCAAAGTAATCTGTTATATGAGCAAGAAAGGGTTGGAGTTAGGGCTTGTGAAAAATGAAAAGATTTGTAGAAGCTAAGGCTTTGAGAATGATAGAATGGTAAATGAAAATTACCAGAGGAGATTTAAGGTATCAGAGAGCACTACCGAGGTCCAGCTATGATCCTATAACATGGCTCTATGCTGAAGCCACTGGATTATGTAGTTTGTGCCCTCTCTAAGAAGACTGAGAACATTGAGAAGAGATGAGGCACTAACTGCAGCATTGACCCCAGCCTAACACCCATAGAGATGGCTTTTTCTATTCCTAGAGTCACCTTTGAATATGAAAGGCCTATTATGTATGTACAATCAGGTACTTTCCACCTTTAGGCTAATGCTATTTAGTTTTAATGGTCTTGCTTGACCACAGAATCTTGGGCAAGACTCTATTGTTTGCTTAAACTAAGGATGGCTTTTCTAAAATTATTAAATCCTTAGCAAGACAAAGCTAAATACTAAATTTCAACAATTAATGAACATCTCATGTAGCTAAAGGCAACTTTGGTTTCAATACATAATGATGGGTTTGTATTTTGTGAGGAACAGAAAGATCTCCTCAAAAAATAAAAATAAAAACAAAACCTTTTTTTGTGCAATTTGTAATAGCTTGGAGAGAACCAAGATACTTAGAGATCAATTCCATTTTTTAAAATATCTTTTTAAATTATAGTTGTAATGTTATATAAGTTTCAGGTGTACCCAATTTTATTTTATTTTTTTCATTTTACTTTAAAACATAAGTATTTTTATAGCACGTTTGCATGTTTCTATTCATTTTTGTGAATTAGAATACTGTTGAATCTTGGCATGCAATAGCATGGTATTCAGTTTTTTTCTAAATGCGTTTTAGAAAGCTCATTTGTAATTCTGACCAGGAAAATATATTGTGAACTTCTAAGCCAAAATGCAGGAGAGATTCAGTTAATTGGTAATGAAGCCTACCAAAAGCCAAGCATCCCATCTTAAATGATTCACTGTCTTCATTTTATACTAAATCATATACTTTTCACAGCAAGCCTGTGTTAGCCCCATTTAAAAACAAGGGAAGTGTATGCCCTATAGTGTTTAATAAATATCTGCTGAATGAATGAATGAATGTCTAATATATAGCATACAGAGTTCTTGGGTCAGAGAAAATGATAAGAAAGCCTTTATGCTTTCTCTATTTAAAATGGGCAACTGTTGATATTATTTTTTACTTTACTAAGTGAGGACTTTGGGGAATATATTGGCAAGCCAGAGAAATAAAGTTCAGCCCAAAAGACGTACTTGCGGTTTAAGAAATGTCAGAAAAGAATTTATGATAAGAATTTTTCAAACTGTAGAATGCCTTGCAATACAAAAAAAAAAGTGAGAAAATCTGAACCTGTAATAATATCAAATAATTTTAGTTTTAATATGGTTTTTACTTTTTATTAGTTTTTAAAATGAGGAGAATAAATGAACTAATATTATCTAATGACACATTCCATCATCATGTTGAATTTCATTTATCTGAATTTTAGCAAAGCCTTTTACAAAAAACTAAGATTTTTTTCTTTTTTCTTTTTTTTTAATGCAGAGATTTCGGATAGATTTAGTTTACATGATTACCCAAAGATATCATGAAAAGAGTTATATTTTTTTCTTAAGAAAATCTTTTTGATAACATATATGACAGAGGATTGTTGTTTTTAATATATAAAAATATCTAAAATATTTAAAATGCTAACACACCAAGACAAATATTTCTAAAGCGTACGTGCAAGTAAATCATTTTAAAAAGAAATACAGAGGGTCACTAAATTTGAAAAATATTTTTAATAGTCAAATAATATTAGATGCCAAGACGATTTTTAATAAATATTTAATTCAAAAGGTTTAAAAATAGAACTGATACTGGGGTGTGAGAGGCATAAAAACAAAACAAAACCAAAACTGAAAGAACTATTAATGGAGGAACACATTGGAAAGTATGTATCAGACACACAGAATTCTTCACAACTATTTTCTAATTTCCATACTAAGAATACTAATTATTATAAATATTTGTAAAATATAGTTTCAAAGATGTTAACAGTGTTCATATAATGAAAACTTGGGTGGGGGAAGTTAATGTACAATAATAGAAGAATGATTATCGTATATCCATATATTCAAAGAAATAACTAAACCTATTATAGAATAGGCATTTTCTAATGGGAATGAAACATTTGGGGATATGATGGATATTAGAATGTACTGGTGAGATTTTTTTTCAAAATATACTTTCCTTCCAAAGTTGTACACCAAGGTCTTACTTATTAATGACAGTTCCTAGAAATGTGGCTCTAAGTTATTCTGATAAATTCTGTTTATTTATTGTTCTTAAAGAATCACTGTTTAAGAAGAATATGCTTATGACAGAAAGGTACTTATAATATACTATCAGAATGAAAACATAATTTATAAAATATTTCATTTTTATAAAAGTAAAAGACAAAACATCTTCCTATTTATACTTAGAAAGTCAGAAAAAATAATATTAAAATGCATATGATAGTCACCTTGTTGGTAAGATTATAAATAAATTAATTTTATTATTCTCTAAAATTTCAGTAATGAATATATATTCTTTTATAAGCCCAGACTTTCCTATTTAAAATTGTCATCCCAACCTACACACACTCCTTTTTATCTTTTCTACTTTATTTTTTTCTCCAAAGCAGTTATCAATATCTCTCATACTACATGTTTTACTTATTTTTGTATGTTTGTTTATCATCTAAATCCCACATCTTGATTGGAAACTCCTCATGCAGAGATGTGCTATAACCCCAGCTAAACATACAGTGATGCTCAGTTAAATATTTTTGAATGTATGAATGTTTTATACTTACACACACAATTTTTCTTGAACTAAATTGTTAATTTAAATTTTACAGTCAAGGAGAGTATTATACACTGTACATTAGAGTCTCTTTTTTTTAATGAATTTATTAATCTTAATGAACAATTGGTAAATTTTTTGTATATGTAAGGAAAGGGGAAAAATGAACTAATGTTCAGCTATTGTTCTGGTATATCCCTTCACATTTAGGCCCATTAAGTTTTTTTTCCTTATGATCATTGTGACCACAAAAGATATGTTTCTTTTGGGTTGATTAACCATTTATCCAAATAATCATTAAGTCACTTAATTATATTGTCTAACCCATGATCATATTTCAGTTAAAAGTAGTTTGTGATAGAAGCCTGGCACTTAGACTATCAATCTTTGAAGTCAGAAATTATCTTTGTATCTCCTATAGAACCTGGCAATACCTGATATTTTATGGAATCTAGAACAGTGCCTGACATATTTAAAAGTTATTGAATACTAAATGAAAGAATAAGAATTATTTGTGCTAATATAGAGGGGCAAATACGCTGAAAGCAAATCGCCTGAATTATGAGTTTAAATCTCTGCTCCATGTTGTGTGCGTTACTTGATTAGCTGTGCCACATTGAGCATGCTTAATCCTTCTGTTCCTAAATTACCTTACCTATAAAATGGAGTACCTGAAAGCCTATCACATAGAGTAGCTGGGAAGAATACACACGCATACACACACACAACTTGGAAAAATAGCTGGCATGTCATAAACACCATATAAAGGTTATTGCTGTCATTCTTTGTTACGATATTGTTATCTTTATTATAGTTTGTTTTTGTTGTTGTTGTTGTTGTTGTTGTTGTTTACTATTACCTAATCTCGGCCTGGATTATCAGTACTAGAAAGGCATCTGAAAATTGAGATGAACTTTAGGAAGAATGTAAAGTATCTACAATCCTTGGGTTGGAAATCATTTGGCTTAATGATTTGGCTAGAACTTTTGCTTTAGATTTAAGGGACATGGCAGTTAAAACATAGGCTCAATGGTTAAGATGTCTTTGATGTGGCCTTTTGGATTGACAAGGTTTGAAATGTCCCAGAATGAGGAGAGTTAGTGCCCCTCTAACTTGACCCAACTTGATTCTGCTCTGGTAACTCTAGCTTATGATCTCACCTAGGATGAGTCTCCTTGAAAGGCCAAAGAGGCACCAGAGAGCCACCCCTGATTTACAGTCTGACATCTCTTTTTCCCTAATTAGTTAAATTGTAACCTTTACCTGAATTTAGTAAGCATCTATTTACTACTGTTACAATATGTCTTGATGTCTCATTTCTGTTGACCTCTCAAGGATTATTTAAGGGCCTCTTATACCAAGCTTTCTTTTTTCCTGTTTCAGGATAGCATTCTAAGATCTACACTTTGCGTTCCATGCCAAAGACTCTACATTCGCTATAAAAAGAAAGAAGTATATACATTTTACAATTTTGAACAGCAATTGTATTGACAAAAGTAGAAAGACATAATATGGGAGGTGAACATAATTTCTAGAAAAATAATTTCCACATTAATTCTAATTTTCTGCATTAGTCTAAGGCAGCCAAGATTAATGAAAGAAAGGTCATTTGAAATAGATGTATTTAGATACTGTTGTATTTATTTATACTCACTGGGCTTTGTCTAGCTATAAATCACTGTAAGACAAAAAGGCATTTTCTATTTAACTGGAATCAAGATGTTAAGGTCAAGAAAAACAGATATGTGACAGCAATTTTTGAACTATAATGTTTTATATAGATGCAAGAAAATGTTTTTACTCTAAGTAATAACTAATGAAAAATGAAATAAAAACACACTGATAGCTATTGTTTTTGTTTCTTATAAAAGGCCTACACACACACACACGCACACACACACACACACACACACATACACACATATTTACTACCAGAAGAGCCCCAAAATATCATTGTGTATGTATATACATATATAATTACATATACACATATAGAGAACATACTTTTTATGTTATTTCGAAAAGTATATTTTTGCCATTCACATTATTCTCAGTTTTTTTTTGAAAGTTTTCTTTAAATATTTCTTTGAGAGAAGAAACACCTACTCAATTAGAGGTCTTTCCCCCGCCCCTCCACACACACTTATCATGCCATAAATTCATAGAGAATGGGCTCCAGCAGCTCAGGCTCCTTTCCATTGGTTCTCACAAAGTATATTTCTCTGGGTAGAGCAGGCTGGTGCTTCAGTTGAATCCAAATACCTTTCTCTTTGGCTTCCTTCTTTTTTTGATCATTTTTCACGTTCCAGGAAGCAGTCTCGGCTCTTAGAGTGCTTAATATGCTCACTATGTACATTAATGCGTACATTCATTCTCTTGGCAAGAATCTTGACCTTAACTTGTTTGTTTACAACAATGCCAACTGCATGCTGTGTAACATTGTAGACTCTTCCAGTTTTGCCGTGGTAACATTTGTGGAGCATTTCTTTTGGAATAGTGCCCATTCCTTTGATGTCTAGAATATCACCTTTCTTATAGATGCTCACGTATATGGCCAAAGAAACAACTCCATGTTTTCTAAAAGGCCCAGAGAACATACGGCAGGTGCCTCTCCTCTTTCCCATTGTGCTGGACATTTTGGCAAATTACTGGAATATGGCAGTTTCAGATAAAAGGAAAAGGTCACACTAGTCTTAATGTTTCTTACTTCAGAGCTCCGAGATTAAGACAATTTTAATTGAAAAGATAAAATACTATAACTCACCATAAATTTAGACACTTAAAAATATAATAAAAAGTTGGACATATATAACTTAAGTGCATAAATAAACCATAGTATCAGCTTTAGGAAGATTTTAGTGATTTTTGCTGACTATATATTAGGATAAGCCACTAATTTTATAGATGTGGAGGATCAAAGATGAATGACTTTAAGGTCATTGAATGGATGGCAAGGTCACTGTATCCTGATAGGTGTAATGCTGATGTCTTCTATGAATTTGTGAAAGTCACTGAACTTCTTAGTTTTTCCAACTATAAAATTGAGATAATAGTGTTTACTTGAGATGGATTATATAAGGTTCAGTTTAGGTATATGCTTTGAAGATGTAACATTCTTTTCAAAAAAGCACACATTTAATAATCTGCACTTAATCTAGCATTTTCTTTATTTTTAATATAACATAATACTCAATGTAAAAGCAAGAACACAATGATAATATGACATTCCCCTAGAAAATTTATTAAGTCAAGGTTCATTATAATCATACTTCCTAATAAGCTATGAAACATTTATGGATTAATGTGCACATATCATAAAATTTTAATGTGTCCACGAATATCTTCAGTTTAAAAAAAAAATCTTAAGGATCATAAATATAACAGTTTAGACCTCAGAGTTGTACAACTTCCACTGACTTTACTGAAGTGTAAGGTTTGCTATCGATTTAATACTTGCCAGTTTTGGAAGCATAACATGAACAATAAAGCAGTAAGTATTTACTGAAGGCAATGATGATAATAAAATTTCCCTTCACATTCATTTTTATGTATTTTCCTCCTATTATTTTCCTTTCCATTTTTAAAAATTTTCTTATCAGCCTTTAATAACTTTATTTCCAAATAATCATGTTTAACTAACATAGTAGGTCCCCATTGAATATTTGTTGAAAGAACGAATGCTCCGAAGTGTCACTCTGTCTATATTATTTCAAAATTTAGCACAAATACACTTCCATCATGAAGTTTTAAAAAAATTATCTTTCCCTTTTGCCTGAGCTCTAAAGATATCTGCTTTCTGTATCCCTTACTTGTCATTCTAGACATTTATTTGCTGAATTATTATTTCAGACTTAAAGTCATACCCTTAGGCTTGCTGTCTAATGGAAGAGAAAGGCATGTAAAACAGAAATTGTAATGTAGTTTAGTAGATTCTAGTATAGTTATATCCAAAGTACTGTGGAAAAGGAGATGATGAGATAAGTCATTTTCTGATATATTCATTAAAGCTGAACTGAGGAGAGGCCATGTAAACAGTACTTTGTTATTGAATAATAAGTATTTCAACA
Source organism: Pteropus vampyrus (assembly GCF_000151845.1). Taxonomy (NCBI): domain Eukaryota; kingdom Metazoa; phylum Chordata; class Mammalia; order Chiroptera; family Pteropodidae; genus Pteropus; species Pteropus vampyrus. The sequence continues at coordinate 1,101,754 of NW_011888999.1, read as the reverse complement.
AATGAAAACTGATAGAAAATTTATTTCATTCAGGGACTCATATCAAAATGACGTTAAGGGAAGGTGCCCTGGGGATATTGTGAATCTTTTGAATTCCCTGCTAATTTTATAATTTTCTTGCATGCAATATGAAGCCATAATCTCTCTCTCTCTCTCTCTCTCTCTCTCTCTCTCTCTCTCTCTCTCTCTCCCCCTTCCTCCCCCCATTTCTTCTTTCTTTAATTCTTTTTAATTCTTTCTTTTTTTCCCTTTATATCTCATTTTAAAACTAGGTTTTTAGGCATTTTCTAAAGAACTCTGTTTCTACTATACAATAAAGAATTTGAGAGGTTATTGTTTGTGTAGAATTTAGTAGTCTATGTTCTCACTTCTCTTCTGTTGTCTACCACATTGCAAATTCTTAAAAATAGGAGGGGAAACCATATCATAATTTTAACCTTACAATATATTGCTGCTTTTTTCCTCTTCTAGATTTTAACCCTGGAAGAACTTATTCCTTTGCTTTGTACTTTCTCTGATGAAAGCCAGTACTTAAATTTGCTGATTGAAGAACTTGTTTTTGTTCTTATATTGCACCCAAAAGCTTATCAGCAACGCTTTTTTGAAATTTTTGAAAAGGGATAGGAGTTATGAAATATGCCAATGGTACCAAGAAGGAACTAGATTAAATTAGTCAAAACCCACTTCAATGATAATTTTCAAAAGGTGTTTTATTAATAAACATCTAGTTATTTCTATATTGGTATGCTAAGGCTACTATAATAAGTACCACAGACTAAATGGCTTATGTTCTCACAGTTCTGAAGGCTAGAAGTCCAAGATCAGGCTTACTCTAAGGCTCCTCTTCTTGGCTTAGAGATAGCCATTTTATCCCTCTGTCTTCCTGTGGTCATTCTTGTGTGGGTGTTTGTGTCTTAATCTCTTCTCCTAATAAGGATGTCAGGTAAATTGGGTTAGGTTCCACCCAATGACCTCATTAAACATTAATTACCCCTTTAAAGACCCTTTTTCCAAACACATTCTGGAATACTGGGTGTTAGAACTTCAATATATGAATGGGTGTGTGTGCAGAATTCAGTCCCTAGCACTCCCATTCAGAAGGAAGAGGTGGTTTGAACCTTCTTGAGAGCATCTTGGGAGTAGAGTGAAGGTGACTGACTTCAGTAGAAGTTTCTGCAGAACCGTCCGGAAAAACTGTCATGTGATTGAATGGGATCAGTTAGAAAAGATTACTGGGGCAAATGACATTGTTCTGTGAGAATTTCTTTGAGGAGTATTAAAGGAAAAGGTGAAGACGGAATTCATGCTTTTTCTTTGTCCTTCTACTTGTTTGGTAACAACATGATCTCTGCTGTTTCTCTCTATTAAGGCTTCAGTCTTTGTACTGGCTTTCCTTTTATATTGTCATTCTGTACCCTTAATTCGATTGCTGGTACTTTGTAAGTGATTTTAACAGTAATTTTATTTCATTGATGCAACTGGTCTGAATGCCAATGAGTGCCTACTGACCGCAAGCTGAAGGATGTTGTCACCAAGGGCAGTGGCAGGATAGGAGCTAGTTCAGTTATCTATTGGTTTGAAGAAAGATAAAAGCAGGGATTATGAAAGGCAGCAACTAAGAATATAAAGAAAATATACTTTCTCATTAAATTTTGAACAAAGAAATGGTGTTGGAAATTTTGGACATTGAGTCATTTCTTCTACCTATACCAATGCTGGCTATCTTAGAAAGGGTGAAACAATCTTGGAGAAAGAAAAATACTAGAGCCTTGATTATATTTATATTCTCTGTGTTGGTTCACTATTAGTAGTTTATATACTAGCTTAAAATATTCAATAGTGCTTACTAATACAGACAGCAGCAGAAGTATCCACAAATTTATTAGAAATCAACTTGGGTGCATAGAGGATTGAAAATTAAAACATAAAATAACTACAAAATCTCTAAGGTTTCCAACCAGCATTTTTTTATGTGTGGTTTAGCTTCAGTGTCAGTGTAATAACAGATCTGAAAAATCTGTTTTATGGTTTATTCTCACCCAGAATATGAAAAGAGAATAATGCGTAGTCTTTTTAAAAATGCAATTGTAAATGGATCACCATGCAGTAGTAAAAACCACTGTAACATTGAAGTGTTTCTAGGTCTTGGTGCATATTGCTGGAGGGGGATGAGGGAGATTTACATGATTCTTAGCTTTCATTTTTGGTGACCATGTTGCTTTATTTCATACTTGTAAACATTCATTCATTCAATAAACATAAATTGGTTATCTATATGTTCCAAGAGCTTCTTAGAGAAACACAAAGACAAATCACAGAGTTCAAAATTTAAAGAAAGAAAATGTTTTAAAAATTCCATGGGAAAACGATGAAGGGAGATATAAATTCTACCTTTGAGAAGAAAGTTAAGGAAATTTGTACAGAATCAGGACATATAATCTATGCCTTAAAGTATAAGTAGTTCACAGAAAGACAAGTTGAAGATAAACATCGTAGCAAAGGTAACTAGAGTAGCAAAAGCAGAGGTCTGAGAAATCTTTTTTTTGTGATGTTAAGAGGATTCGATTTTACTTGTAAACAGTGGAGGAGCCAATTATAATTTTTAAATAGGAACATGACATGATATGATCTCATAGAATTAACCTGGAAAAACTGGATGCTGGAAAAACAGCTGGGATTTTTTGTTTTTGTCTAGGCAGAGGACGATCAATCATGAAAGAAATCAGTGTTGAGGAAGGGGAGGAAGAAATGGATTCAGGTCATTGGATTCAGACCCAAAAAAGATCCTTTGTGCTCAACAGCATTAGAGATTTCCATGCTAAAATGGATCAATAATGTAAAAAACACTTAGAAAAGATCTATTGCAATTATTTTGAATGGGTTTTTCCACTCTAATGAAAGAGCAGTAGAATGAAAGAGCAGTAGAATGAATCCAGGAGCTCAACTTGTTGCAAGAAATATTTACTGAGCCCTGTTCTAGGCACCAGATAATGAAGACAGTGATTCTTGACAAGAATTTATAGTCTAGTGCACTTGACCAGTTTATTTTGATGTTCCTGAGTGTTTATACTATTTTTTCTCTCCTACCTACAAGTACCAGAAAGATATTTGTTAAGATAAATTTGGGTTTTAATCAGGTGCAAGGGCAAGAAAGAGATGATGTTAATTGGATTACTTCTGAGGTCCATTGCAGTTCAAAGATTACAAAGCTCCTCTAGTCCATTCTGATTCTGCTCTAAATTATCCCTCCATCTGAGAGATGATTCATAGCTCCTGTGGTAATTCACTCAATATGAAAATAATTTAAATCTGAGTCAAAAGAAGAATATGTGTAGCCTTCCCCCATTATTCCTTTTTCCTGCTTCCTCTGGGATCTGAAAAAAATATAAACAAAAATAACTTTCATGAGCCCTGAGGTTTTTCTTCTAGCTAACTTAACCCCAAACTGCCAACTGCTGCTTGAATGGCACTGTTCAAAGACATATCACCCTTTCTAGTTAGTCTTTTTTCAACTGCCTGTACTGCATTTGCCTGTGCTGTAGATCATTTTGAAAGTATGGCTCTTGAAATCAATTCAACCTCTAGGCATTTCACCATGGTGAAGTAAAGCTATATTGCAATCTAATCTTTATTTCATAAATGATATCATAGATGGTTTTACTCTTCTTACAACTACTGTAACTCACAGTCTTTGTAAGTACTGGTAAAATTCATGGCATAGATTCTTCTCACAAAGATAACATGTTCTGAGGTATAAACATCAACATTTTAAATTCATTGTCACAAAGTATCAGACATTTTGAAAATATACAAATACATTGACAATATAAAAGATGATTCTAGTCTTTACAATAAAATTTAAAAAATAAAGCTAAATAATTATATTTACTTACACATTCTATATTTGAAAAACCACAGTCATTATAGTAATCTAATTCAGTACCTTGAACATATAAAAACTCAATAAATATTTGCTTGTTCATATCTTTTATTATAGTAAGAAAATGTCACTTTATTATTTTTTACTTTTTATTTTACTTTTTATTTTTCAATTATAATTGACATTCATATTATTTTATATTAGTTTTAGGTGTCCAGTGTAGTGGTTAGACATTTATATAATTTACAAGTGATCCCCCCAGTTAGTCTAGTAGCCAATCAGCAGTATACATAGTTATTATAATACTATTGGCTAAATTCCCCATGTTGTATGTTACATTGCTGTGACTGTTTTGTAACTACCAATTTTTACTTCTTAATCCCTTCACCTTTTTCAGAAAATGTCACTTTAGAAATGG
>NW_011888999.1:1091639-1093956 GCF_000151845.1 Pteropus vampyrus | reverse complement strand
AAAAGTAAAACACAGACCCCTAAAATTGTAGTATGCTTACAGAGAAGGCCAACTTGCTTAGAGTCAGAGTATTTTTACAGTACATAGGAACATTTCTCCAATTTGCTAAGTAAATAATGTTGTTGGTTGAGAAAGATTTTAAGACTGTTAATAAGAGAATGAAAAATGGGACAGACATTTTTGGTAAGGTAGATTTGTCCCTTCCTGGTTTACTCCAAAGAACAAAAAGTCTTGAGATTTTTGCAAGAAAGTACCCTATGACTCTTTATCTAAATTTCCTTTTTCTTCGTAAGTGACATTATGGATCAGTGTGTTTGCTGTCTTTTTTTTTTTTCTTTTAATGGAATCTGTAGGGTATACTAATAGTCTCTTGATGTATAAGCTGCTTTTAAAGCCATATTAATCTTGAGACCATTGTACATCCATCTTGGCTTCTCTGTTGTAGCTTCTGGACTATAATTTAAACTTCCTTCTATATAACTGATGTTTATGAAGCTTCCAAAATAGCCATATTTTATTACTTGAAGATTTTAGCATGATTATTTCAAGTATACACTCTGGAGAAGGATACTTTCTCATACTCTGCTCTATTGATGTTTATTCAGAAAATGTTCATTTTTCATTTTTCTCTACTGTCATATAGCACCATACACAGACCTGAATGTAGACAGTATGATGATGAATGAGAGATTAGGGATAAGAACACTGTATCTTCATAGAGAAGCATTCCAATTTTAAATTCCAATCTTACAAACTCTTGAGAGTTTCTACAGTGCTACCCCAAATGATCTCATCCATCCTGTCTTCTTCTAAACCTCTTGTGAAGAAGATTTATTTCAGCCATATTGAATGAGAATTCCAAGAAAGGCCAACACTTCCCAGCCTCTGTTTGTTGTTGTCGTTGTTATTTATTTGTTTTGTTTTAGTGTCATTTTTTAAATGAACTTTGACTTTAAACAGAAAAGTTTGGAGAAAGCATAACCCAGTGACCCAGGGTTATCTGTGTGTTCATCTAAGAGACTGGATCTGTAAAAGGCTGAATTGAAAGACCTAAGAACTGGAGATTCTTTAACTAGGGAACATAAATTGATTTCCTCTGCTACTCAATATACTTCTTAATATATAGTAATAAATAAGCTATTTTATATATAGCAAATATCCTGAGCTGAGGCATCATATATGAAGTTGGGTTGAGTTTTTTTCATGCTCTCTCTATGAACTGTGAAATTAGATGATCTGGAATAATGGAATGGGCCAGATGTCCAAGATTGAGCTCGTTTCTCCCAGCTATCTCCTGTTAGGAAGAATTGAGAATTCTGAAATATTGGATAAAGTCTGAGTATTTAAATCTGACCTCCTGTAGTGTATCTGTGTGCCACTGTGCAAGCTGCAGTGATTGTCTTAAGATTCATCTCTATAAAAAATGGATAAGATGATAAAATAAGGCAGATACAATGTGTGCCATTTACATTTGAGAGCCATAATGGTCTTTCTCAAGCTGTGGTCCTATAAAAAACACATTTTGGATTTCCTAGGCAACTAGGGACCACCCCTTTTGCCGTTTAACTCTGAGTCACTTAAATATTTTTTTTAAAAGCACATAGCACCTCTATATATACCATAAAGAGTCTCTAGATACTACCTTTTTTAGAAAGTAACAAATGTTATCGAAAAGCATATATTTTTAAAAATTTTTTCAATTACAGTTGATATCCAGTATTATTTTATATTAGTTTCAGGTGTATAGCATAGTGGTTATACATTTACATCATTTACAAAATGATCCCCCTAACAAGTCTAGACCCACCTGGCACTATCCATAGTTATTACAATATTATTGACTATATTCCCTATGCTGTACTTTACATCTCCATGTTTATTATATAACTACTATTTGTGCTTCTAAATCCTTTCACCTTTTTCACCCAGTCCTCCAACTTCCCTCCCATCTCTCAACTGTCAGTTCGTTCTCTGTGTCTGTTAGCCTGTTTCTGTTTTGTTTGTCAATTTGCCACATGTAAGTGAAATCATATGGTATTTGTCTTTGCCTGATTTATTTCACTTAGAATAATACCTTCTAGGTCTGTATTGGAAGGCATTTTAAAACTGTATAGTTTATCTAGTGGATTCAAATGTGCACTGTCCTGTGTCACAAAATACCTAACACTAAAGGAATATCTCTCTGACATTTCGTTCTACTAAAATACTTCTTGTGACTTCCAAGCCATTCCCGTACATCTTTCTGTTAAATGTGCATTTCTAGTTAAAGAACATTTAGCTAAAAGATCAAAGCCCTAACTCTTCTGCCACCAAGAGA
>NW_011888999.1:1089037-1091589 GCF_000151845.1 Pteropus vampyrus | reverse complement strand
TAACTGGAAATACTGAATTTGGGTAGCTGTGTGGTCCCACAATATAGTGAATCCCATCTTCAAAGAACGAATGAGATCCAGGCTAAAGAGCAAAATTATGTTTTAGATGGTAAGCTGATGAAGATGAGTGATGCTTGCAGGATGTTCCAGATGGCAGCAGTTCCAGAAGGCTCTCATGACAGCAGTGAGAATTTTCTTTTCCTTTTTTTCTTTTTTTTCAAAGAAAATATGAGAGCCAAGTCTTTAGAGAATAAAGACAAAAAATTAAGGGAGTCAAATTTTTCAGTTAAATTGAACATATACATCACTTAAATTTTTGTTTTTAAATTTGAGTCCAATAGTTCTACACAAATCTAGGAATTCTGAAGATATTTTTGACAACTGCTTCAATTCTTAACAACGTATGAAAGGGATAAGAAAGGAGACTCACATTCTTTACCTGTGTATTATAAACTTTTTGCTTACTGGTATCATACAGTTATTAGCAGGGAGCAAACACAGCAAATGAATTTACAAATGAGTTTAATAAGCTTTATAAAAAGACTCATATATTGTCTCGACAAAGAATATTTTATTTCTCCATTCCAAGATGTAACCCAATACTATATTTTGCTTTGTCTTTCTGATAAAAATCAAAGAATCAATTAATCAACAAACTGAACTTAATGCTTATCAGTGCTATGACCTTTACCCACACTAACTAGGGATATAAAAATTAATAATAAAAATTCTTTATGTAGAGATCTACATATGCATATAGATATATACAAATAATATAATAGAAACATATTAAAAAGCACTGGGAACTACACTCTAACAGGAGAGTGTAGAAGTTGGAAAAAGAACTAATAAAAGATGAACTAGTCTTAAGAGTTGTCTTGCTGTTAATACTTGAACAGAAGCTGGGTGAACATGTCAAGCAAGATAAAGCTAAAGACACCTTTAAGTTATTATGTGACTACAGAGTATAAGGCAGTGATATCTTTGGAGGTCTGAACAAATTCTGGAAGGAACAGAATGCAAATACAAATAAAATGCTTTCTGCATTGGAAAAATCACGGTGTAGCTCACTAAAAAGGGAGATTCTTCATTGTATGCTAATAGCTGGTTATAAAAAGAAGGAAGGATTGGATTTAGATAAATAGAGAGAAAATATGGTATAAAAGAGGAAAATGAAACAGATTGAGTAAACTTTTAAGAAAGACAATTTTTCAGTTTCTTGATTTGGGGCACTGAAACTGGCCTTGCTGGAGTGGAGACTGTAGAAAATAAGGCTGTAGAGGTTCTGAAGAGAATACCATGTTTATTTTATCTTCCTGCTCATGAGATTTTAGATTCCGAGAACAATTTTGAGAATTTCAGATATGCTGAGGATTTCAGAGCTACAAGAGAATTAATAAATAATCCAATTTGATTTCCTTATTTTTGAAAATGAGAGTGAGTTGTTTAAAAGAATAGAGGGTGAAAGGAATGGCACACATGTAGAAGACATCAGATAATACAACTTAGCCGAAATGCATAAAGAAGTACACCAAGCATCAACAGGCAGGCAAGGGATAGATCCTGAAAGACTTGACTGCCTTGTCTCACAGTTTGGTATTTATCCTGGAGAGGATAAGGAACTCCTGAAATGGAGTGGTGGCATGTGCCTATTCTATACAAGTAGTGGTACAGAGTAACACTTGGCATTAGGCAAGGCTTATAGAAATATAACTTGGTACTGTTACTCAATCTGTTTAAAATCTGAGTTCTTAACTCATTACTTTTACTGGCTTGATAAACTTTTCACACTCTTCAGTCTAATATATGATGCAAAACTTGGAATACTGCAATACAGAACCCCTTAGCCCCAATATAATTCACCAAAACCTTTATCTATTGACATTGGATTTTATCTCTTTTATTAAAAAAACAGAAACAAAAACAATGTCAGATAACTTAAAGAGTTCTGATGGACCCCTGGCCAAAATTTGCCTTTAAAGGATGGTTTTGGGGGCTGAGGTTCATAATGTTAACTGAAGGTCAAAGCAAGACCCCACAGACAGAAGCTTGACAAGTGAAACATATGTTTGCACAAATGCTGCTGATTTTCTAAGATGTGCAGCTGAGGAAAAAAAGATGTTGGAAGGTGTTAAATTGCCTCCTTAACACATTCATTGTCTTAGCTTTGAATTTAGATGCTAATATGCCAACATGAAAGTGATCAGGGAAATTGTTGCAGTTTTTGAGTACACAGCATAATTTGAAAGATAACATCATGTATTTGGGGCTGAAAAGTAAGTCTAATCAGAGAAAGAAGATTAGAATTGAATACAGGTAGTTTTTTAAACACCCTCAAAAATCTTTGGTGAAATTATTCATTGATAGCATTTGAAGTCCAAATTGAATGTGTCTGTGTTTTTAAAGTGCTATTTGTGTGTGACTCAATTTTACCAAAAATAAAACTTTGCTGATCTGTGAACCAATCAGCAGAAATAAAATAAGCACAGTTTGATAATCAAAGTTTTCTATAAGATCTGCAATTTATCCACACAACATTTGCCATTGTACAA
>NW_011888999.1:1078093-1085597 GCF_000151845.1 Pteropus vampyrus | reverse complement strand
TGTGAAAATATCCAGTTTATTGCCCATTAGGGTTTTGGTCTCTCACCTTCAAGTAGACTCTTTTATCTACTGGGCTAAAAATTCTGGACTGGTTAGGTTCTTCTTTACACACCCTGAAGAGATTTAAGTGGCCATCATCACAGCTCTACCTTTTTGAACACTATTTTGAGTCCTACGTTGTTATCTAAGGGACTTGGAGGAGAGAGGAGAGCTGTCTATTAAAGGCGAACCTGGGCATTTTTATCTAAGTGTATAATTTGAGAAACCATCCAAAAGAGAGAAATGACTCAAAAGAAGGCCATCATTCTTTACTCTAAAGCTCTATTCCCTGTACTGTTCTTTAAAAATAAAACAAAACAAAAGAAAACAAAACAAAACTCCCTTAAAAGTTGGATTGAGACAGTAACAGTGTTCACTAAAGGAACAGGTCTTTGGTCATCTGTTCCACCATGGTGCAATATCACCCGCTATATTTAGGTCTCATGTTTTCTAAGAGGCACGTCCTTGCCCAACTTATCCAGGAAATTCTCACCGTCTTGAGCTCTAAGTACTCTTTGGATCTTCACATACTTTATGAACCAGTCCTCTTGACCAATTAACTTGATGATCATCACATCTAGACCTTTCTTAATGTAAGGTAGGTAGAAGGAGACATATATTAAAAACACTAGCAAAATTGTATGAGCAAAATGAATCAGAGAGAGACAGTTTGGAAAATCCTCATAATAAATCTGTATACTGTCTTCACAACAGTCTATTTTTCAATGATCATGATGTGGCTATGTCAAGTATTTCCTTTTAAATTTTTCTTCCCTTATTTAGAAGCAGGAGTGGCTCAAGTCCATTTTAACTGTTTCCCTTCTAATTACTTCTAGACAATCCTTAAAGCTCACAAGTCCAAATTTACTCAGACTTCCTGTACACAGAAGTGATTGTTTTTCATAGAAAAATTGTAAAGTGCAATGGAGTAAAAGGGAACTATTTATTTTTCAGTGGTTCAGGTTCAATAAGTCCTAGACTATTTGCCTTATGAGACTTGTACCAGGTAACCTAAAGATGGAATTGACTTCTGCAAGTTGGTTTTTGCAGATGGGAAAATTTTGAAAAATAGATTACTCTCAAAGAGGCATTTACAATCAATCTCTAATTCAAAATCTAGCAGAATCTCTGTCTTAAATTATAGCTTTATGTTTTTAAAATATCTTCATCTATAAATTCTGCTTTTTCTAATACCCTGATTATAATATAGCCTGTAATAACCCTTTTAAAATAATCTACTGTAACAAATAATATGAAATAGTATATTGTGAAATGACATACCTGGCCCTGCACAGTGCCTTGGGTATATACTGGGTCATGATTGCTAAGATATGAATGAGCCCATTCTGGAGTTTTTTTGACATATTCTGCTAACATCTGAAACTTTTGTGCTGTCAGATCACTCCTGTTTTCTTTAGAGCTTGAGGACATCTCCCTTGCTGTTTGGGCCCAAGATCTTTTTTCATAAGTACTATAAATGTTGTGTCATTCACATCCTTTGGATTTGATCCTGGGAGATCGTTGTAAATTTGTTCTATCATCACTCTATTTTCTCCCCCAGAGAATGTCTTGGCAGGCCACAGGCTTTCAGTCTGGTATCTACCGTATGGAGATTAAACGAGGTTCAAGAATCCAGGTTAACCTCCACTCCCAGCCCTACTTACTGCATGATCATGTAGTTCTACACTTTTAACTATCCTGGGCTGCCCCACTTAGCCAGATCCCATGCATACCAGTGCCCTTCAAGATTTTCAAAAGGAAGGTAGTCAAGAATCTCCTGTTGGTTCCACTTCTAGCATGACAGCATGAGAAGCCTGTATTTGTCTTATCTTATTCTGTCTCTCAGTAAGTTTCATTTCCTTACTGAGCTTTGTATTTTTCACTCTGCAGAACTAGAGTAAATGTAGACTCTATCCAGAGACAAAAACTCCTTCTGAACAGAGAACCTGAAATCTTCAGCCAGTTTCTCTAAAATTAAGGAAGAAATATTTTAGACCCCACGCATGATGTTTTCTTCACCTCCAGTAAGATCCTGAAAGATCTGTAACCCAGTAGTAGCGTAACTGTAACTGCTGCTTCCGCACTGGAATTTGTTATGACATTGCACCTTGCCTTTAGGGTAGTCTTTTCTTTTGTTCTCACAATTATCTCAGCTACAGAATCACATGTTGAAGGTTCTTCAAAACCTGGGTTTTTAGGGAATTTAGAGTTTAGGGTCCAAGGTCATATTAAGTGCAAAGAGGAATGCAATTTTCTTCATGATGGGATCCTCAGAATCTTGCCTTTATGCATCTTTTTGGATTTGTCAGTTCTTGGAGGTTTTGTACAAATTTAATGGCAGTGGAAAAGTGTTTTGTCTCTTTCTTCGTAGGAGCAATGGGGTCATAACTTCAGGTTTCCTTAGTTTTCCCTTTCCCTACTATGCTCAGTAGGGCCCAGATGAGATTTGTAAGTTGCTTCTTTGCTAAGCTGGATTCCTTTATCTTTAGTCACTTGAAAGGTTACCATGTTTGCCATACTACAGGTTTTCTCTTCTAAGAATTCCCCTTTATGTTTGGTTCAGGTGTTTATTTTGTGACATAGTACACAACAGGTATTCTTACTCTGAAAGTTACCAAAATGATTATTTGTCTAGAGCATCTACTTTACACATACACACATACATACACAATACATATTAAGCCTCATAGTTCAATTCTTTATCCTATATAGTTAAAGTCTGTATCCTTCCTATGAACTTCTTTCTTGCATTCTTATTAAGTGTATTATCTTGTCTGTGCTTTCTTTTAGAATTTTTTATCTTCATTAATATCTGGGCATGCTCTTCCGAATACAATAACCACACTATTCTTAAATATTGCTTTTTCTTGAAATTATTAAATGTGTTTATCTTTATTTAGTATTCTCTTCTCAAATCACTCTTATAACCAACTAACAACTGTATCTTTCCTCTTCTGATGTAAAATTTTAAGCCATCATTACTTTCCATGGTTTTCTAAGCAAACCGTTTGCTCCTCAGACTTATGATCAAACTTCATTCCAGAATTGTGTGTTGAATGAGACCTTGTGTTTACTCTATTTCTTCATATACTATATTCAATAATTTCTAATCTTTCTGAGTCTTGTGATCTTGAAACCTCAGAGCTAAAGTGAATGTGCTTCTATTTACTGACAGAGACTAATTCCCCTTCTGAGGGACCAAACATTCCAGGAAGAAAAATCACGTGTTCCATCTTTTGCAACCCCACTCTCATATAATTTTTCTCCATCTCTACATCTCTAATAGGATTCAAAGGTATATCTGTTTTTGTGATAGAGAAGCTGCAACTGCTGCTTCCTGCTATGGAATTCTCTGTACATATGAACCCCGCTTCCTAGATTCGTTTTCTCTTTCCCTATACTCACCTAATCTACATAGTTTTATTATAATTTTTTTGAAACTCTGTGCCTTCATGAGAACAAGAAGGAACGTTATATCTTTTGCAATGTGTTCCTCAAAAGAATTTTTGTCCTTGGGTAGTTTTGCTAAGTGTACTGTTTTTTTGTTTTGTTTTTTTCATCTGGAGTCTCCCTAAACAGGTTGTTTGATTAAAGATTGTTTTACTCAGTTTGAGAGAGGAAAAAAATCTATATTTACAGCATAATTCCATTTTTCCACTGGAGCCTTGCATTTCTGAGCTCTCTGATTGATTGAGTCTACAGTAAATCCAGTAACAACACACTCACCTGGCTAACCATTCTGAGAGAGAATCCCACAGTAGTAACAAGCCACATTTAATAAAAAGTATATTGCTACTTTCAACTTCAACTCAAACAAATAAGAGCTTGGAAGTCATCGCTCATGTCCTTACATCAAGGATAAAGCAGAAAAAAATGAAAATCAATGGCTTTTCTTTAACTCATCAGAGAATTGAGGTCACAGGGTAAATCACCACCTCAAAATCTGGAAAGCCAGGTGAATGGAGGGAATCACAATCCAGAACTTAAATGGGGCATAAGCCACTGGAACTAAAACAAATAAAAGAAGTAAGTGATAATTTTAATAAATTACAAGAGGCTGAGCTTGAGAGTGAGAAACTACTGGGGGCTTTAGTTTTAGGTAGGGCCTCACAATTTTGTGGGATTTATATCCAAGAACCTCTCACGATTCTCATGTTAAAGAGCTAGGAGAAATCTTATCAAATTTATGGCAGGGATAGCAGGAAAGTATACTCACAGAGCATTTACCTTAACAAAGGCAGAGTCTGGAAACACTGCCAGAGAATTACCTTACCTAAACAGAAACCCAATTACCCAACTCCAGCCCCTTGAGACTTCTTATCTTATTTTAGGTGGGGAAAAAAAAAAAAGAGAAGCCATGCATGTGAAGGTCACAGTACAAGGACACAGACCCACTAAATGAATGAGATTTAATCATAAGATTGTAGAATTCTATTACTTACACCTTACTACCACTACAGGGCCCAATGAAAAAACAGTGATTATAGCTGAAAGAGTTGCAAAGCAGTCTATATTAAAAACAGGAGTACTTATGAAAATCTAAGGATGATAGGAATGACAACAATATAAAGACGCTAGAGGAATTTGGAGTTTCTAGCATCTACAACTACAGCAAAAAATAAACCAAAAAATAGTCCAGCCCCAGCCAGATTAGCATCGAACCTCACAATAAATATCTATTTACCTCAGTTTCTATTACCTGAAATATCATGTTTCAACAATGTCAAGAAACAAACAGTCTCAAAAGACAAAACAAGGCATCGGATCTCATTTAAATATGGTAAAGATCTTAGAATTACTAGTCAGGCTATTTATAATAACTCAATTAATAGGTTAAGAATACTAATAGAAAAAGCAAACAATATACTTACTGAAAGAACTCCCAAAGGCCAAAGATGGAGCAACAAAATTAATAATTTATGGATTATATCACAAAGTAAAAAATAAATACCCATAAGTCCATACTGATATAAATAAATGGTTAAAAAACATACATAAATGGGGGAAAACAGTCCATTCTGCCATATTGAGAGTTCTAAATAGTTTATGTACATGTTTTCCCCTCAAAGAGTATGATCTTCATAAGTATGATCTGTGAATAGTGACCTTTTCCCAAGAAATACTGTAATAGGAGAAAAGGAGTAACTATACAGTGGAGAAATGAAAAAAAAAAACAAAACCTAAACCAATTGATCAAATTTAACATTAACAATAAGTCATGTTGCTAGCGTATGCCTTTGACACAATATTATGAAAATGATATTTTCCTTCTGTGGTCTTCAACAAAACTCAGACACCAGTCTAATCATGAGAACAAAATCAGGAAATCCCACTTGAAGGATGTTCTACAAAACACATAATCAATAATCTTCAGAACTGTCAAAGTCATCAAAGTCTGAGAAAATGTTGCAAAGGAGATGTGCCAACTAAATGCGATATGGTATCCTGAAACAGAAAAAGAACATTAGTTAAAAAAAATGTTAATGAAGTATAGATTTGAATTATTAATGATAATGTATTAATAGTGATTATTTAGTTGTGGCAAACATACCATACTAATATAAGATGTTAACAATTTGGCAAACTGGGTAGAAATACATGGGGATTCTGTTCTCATTGGTAATTTTTTTTTTTTTTGGTAAATCTAAAACTCTTGTAAAATAAAACATTTATTTTAAAATGTCAATCTACTTAAAGATTATCACAATCTGAAATATTTCATAAATAAATTTTATTCCTTTAAGACTATTTTTTTTTGTTAAATAATTAGTAAAAAATTATTCCTGACTCTGAAGAGTAAGAGAAAAATAAAATGAAAAAAGTTGATGTCCCTAAGAAGCCAACATTTTATTTAGTGAAGGATAATGAGGAGAGAAAATCAAGGAGAAAACCTATAGATAACAGTAAAACATACTTAGGCAAAAATATTGCATAAATGCTAAATCGATGTTGAAATTAAAGTTCAGTGAATGATAAATGGTGACTGAGAATCTATGCTTGATGGAGTGCTCATGAAAGTTCTATGTGAGACATGATAAACTGATATCTGAAAGATATTTTTAAAAGCCAGCCAAGTAAAAATTACAGTGAGGAGTAATTCAGGCAGTAGAAATTGCCACTACTTGGATCCCAGGGTGGAAATGAGCTTGTTATGTTTGGAAGAATTAGAAGGACAGTGTGGATGGACAAAAAAGGGAATGACAAAGATAGAAAAAGAAGAAGGGGGAAGGAAAAGAAGGTGAGAGATAGAGGGAGGAGAAGAAAAGGAAGGATGGAGAGGAGAAAGAAAATAGGAATGAACTCAAAGATGTGGCCCAAAGATAGAGTATGATATAGTCATGAAAGCAATATTTGTATTTCATTCTTGAGTGAAATGGGTGACTATCTAAGGATTTTAAGCAGAAACATTAAATAGCTCCAAACTTGTACATTTTGGACTTTTGTGCTTTTAAAAAAATGTCTCACTTCTTCTTGACAATTGTCAATGTTTGTCATGCTCTTTGTGTCTTCTTCACACATTTGAAAACAATTAAATAGCAAGGCTGGTTAGAATTACATTTGTAACAAGAGTAAATAGGCTTTAAATGAGCTCTTAAATTCAAGAGGTTTAGTGAATTAATTATGACATCAATTTGGCCACTCACAAATCTATTATTAAATTTCCTTCTTCATAGTCCTTTTGATGATTTCTTTTCACATAAGATTCACATAATGGAGCACCCCCATAACAAACACAGGTATTATTTTTAAACAGCATTTTTAATTTGAAGAATGTCTATAGCGATTTTCCCAAAAGCTGATGCATATTACTCAATCCTTATTGCACTCACAAGGCTAGTGGAAACTAGCCACAACAGTCAATAACTTTTAGTAAAATGTAAGGTATCAAAAGTAGCCATCAGCTACAACTTAGGGGTCACTGGCTGAAAATCTTCAGAAATTAAATTTGAGCTGGAAAACCAAGATCCAAAAGAAAAATATATGTTTTGAGATTTAGTTGGAAGAAATACAACAGGGCAGAAATTAGAAATCAGTAAAACTAAAAAAGGCTAATGAAATAGTTTCTGTGAAACTGGTAGTGGTTTTTGATAGACTGTAGATAATGTGTTGCTCAAAGAAACTTATGTTTATGTGATACTTAGTTCTTGTTAGTACCATGACAGGACTAGGTAGATGTCCACTTTAATATGGTAACCCCTCTTGGGCTACTAAAGACCATTCTATAAGCTCTAATCATTCCTTGAACATAGTTGAACCTATCCTCACTCAAATGAGTCTTGTTTAAATGTATCCTCAGGGTAAAGGCACTAGGAGAGATGATTGTTGTTTTCTTTGTGTTCTTCATTTCCTTCTAGTTTTAAGCATTTGGTAAATTAGATACAATGGCATATTTCACAGGATTGTCTTATTTTAATTTTGTCTAGAAAAGTCATCATTTACATTTCTTTTGTTGGGTTAGGCAGCC
>NW_011888999.1:1075259-1077323 GCF_000151845.1 Pteropus vampyrus | reverse complement strand
GCCCCAGTGCTTCAGCAACATAACTCAGTAAAATGTAGAACAAAAGCATCCAAGAGTCCACATTGACCAGAATTTGCTTATAAAAAGAGCAACCTTCAATTACTCTGAGTTATCAGTACAAAAAATACTCAGTATCTTATTTTATGATCTTCAGCAATAGATTTGGAAAATTTATTTTAAGGAATAAAAAGTGCCGTATCAGATCAGATGTTTCAAAATATAATAATGTCTAGGTTCAAATAGGAATTTTTGTAAATGAATTTAATCTATAAGATCTGCTAAAGAGAAACTTTATGGGGATTAGCATTTATTAACTTTGTACTATATGCCAAACACTATGTTCACGGCAGTAAGCACTATCAAATATATACACAAAAAATACACACACATGCATACGTTTACTTTTTTCCTATTAGTTTTCAAAATGATTTCACAGAGGACACTTGGACCCAGACATAGTGTTATTGCACAAGGTAAGATGATAGTTATCGAATTATTAATTTAATAAAAGAAATAGAATTTTAAGACAACAGATATTTCAGGGAGTATACAAAGATCTTGTCTTTCATCAGAGAGATTTTATATCATCACCAAGACACATTATATTTGTAAAGAAAAAAAGGCACCAAAAATGGACCATATTTTTAGTTTATATTAGTACTCATAAA
Organism: Pteropus vampyrus; assembly: GCF_000151845.1. Classification (NCBI taxonomy): domain Eukaryota; kingdom Metazoa; phylum Chordata; class Mammalia; order Chiroptera; family Pteropodidae; genus Pteropus; species Pteropus vampyrus. The sequence continues at coordinate 1,076,655 of NW_011888999.1, read as the reverse complement.
ATCAAATGTTCATTCTAGTTGTAGTGGGAAAAACATCTAACTTTACTAGCTTTAATCATTTTTCCATGTACTAGTATTTGCATGAGTGCTTTGTTTTGGTAACCCAACTGCCATTGCTGTGTAACCATTTTGTGATGTGGTGGCCACTTTTGGTGGGGAACAGAGATGTCATTGATCTAGGTAGGATGAAATTTTGTGCCCCCTTATCCTCTTGGATAATTGCCACTTAGGCTTATATTGTAGAAGTGGAAATGACATAAGTTGCCAACTAGAATGAGACCTGTGATTAAAAAAAAAAAAATGAAGCCAAAGAAGATTAGTTTTACCTTATATTTATAGAATTATGGATTATTAGATACAAATAATAATATGAAAATAATTTCTTAATTTTATCAATTATTTAAGAATTTGATACAAGAATAGACTCAAAATGGATTAAAGACTTAAATGTAAGACCTGAAACCATAAAACTTCTAGAAGAAAACATTGGCAGTAGACTCTCTGATATTATTAAAAGAAATTTCTTTTCAGATATATCTCCTCGGGCAAGGGAAATCAAAGAAAAAATAAACAAATGAGAGTACGTCAAACTAAAAAGTTTTTTTACAGCAAAAGAAATCATCAACAAAACAAAAAGACAACTGACTGTCTGGGAGAAGATATTCTCTACATCTGATAAGGGGTTAATATCCAAAATTTATAAAGAACTTACACAACTCAACAACAACAAAAAAACAAACAATCCATTTAAAAAATGGGCAGAAGATCTGAACAAATACTTCTCCAAAGAGGAAATACAGATGGCTAATAGACATATGAAAAGATGCTCAAGGTCACTAATCATCAGAGAAATGCAAATTAAAACCACAATGAGATATCACCTCACACCTGTCAGAATGACTATCATCAATAAATAAAAAACAACAGGTATTGGCCAGGATGCCGAGAAAAGAGAACCCTCATATATTGTTGGTGGGATTGCAAATTGGTACAGCTACTATGGAAAACAATAAGGAGGTTTCTCAAAAAAATTAAAGATGGATATTCCTTTTGACCCAGCAATTACACTTCTAGGTATTTATCCAAAGAAAACCAAAACAATAATTCGTAAAGATCTACGCTCTCCAATATTCATGGCAGCACAATTTACAATAGCCAAGATATGGAAGCAACCTACATACTCATCAGCAGATGATTGGATAAGGAAATTATGGTTCATATATACAATGGAATATTACTCGGCCATTAAAAAAATGAAATTCTACCATTTGCAATGAAATGGATGGACCTAGAGGTTATTATGCTGAGTGAAATAAATCAGACAGAAAAAGATAAATACCATATGATTTCACTTATATGTGAATCTAAGGAACAAAAAGAACAAACTAATCAAAAA
>NW_011888999.1:1070582-1075209 GCF_000151845.1 Pteropus vampyrus | reverse complement strand
TGCTGAGTGAAATAAATCAGACAGAAAAAGATAAATACCATATGATTTCACTTATATGTGAATCTAAGGAACAAAAAGAACAAACTAATCAAAAACGGACTCGCAAATATAGTGGACAATTTGGTGACAGACAGAAGGGAGGGGGTTTGGGGGACTGGGAGAATGGGATGAAGGGTTAAAGAAGTACAACTTAGTAGTTGATAGTGGTCATGGGGTTAGGGAGCATGACAGAGGGAATGCAGTTAGCATCGATATGATGGCTAAGGAAGGCCAAGGAAGGGAGGCAGTAATTGAGAGGATCATTTTATGAACTATATAGATGTCTAACCAATGTACTGTATACTTGAAACTAATTTAAATAAATAAATTATAAAAAAAGAATTTGAAAATAGGTAATTATTAAAACATTTTAAAATTAAGTGAGTTTTTAAATGTTTTTATTTTTATTCTTTAGTTTACCTTTGGTACCTAAAAATCATATTTATCTATCTGAATTTGTATTTTAGCTAAAGATCTACATATTTCAATTCAAAGTTTTTTCAAAATATATGTAATAATTCTAGGTAAGTGCTATCTTCCAAAACTCGTATGGTAAAATTTTCTAGATAACCAATAAAAGATATAACAAAATTCTTATAAAGGACAGTTCTAACAATTAAGAGGGTAGTAGCAGGTACATATTTCATGCCCTTAGAAGAAAAACCCTTTAATTTAAAACTGGCAGACCTAAATATAGCCTGTCAAGCACTAGATAAAAAGACAAGGAACATTAAAATACCTAGTTTTTTTTGTATGATTTTCTTTGAAGTCATTCTCAAAAATTCAAAGAACTGTTCAACAAGTCTCAGGAGCAAGGGATATAGTTATTCTTGAATGGCAACTCAATGGGTAAATATTTTTATATATACAATTTATTTTATTTCTACAGTATACCATGACACAATTATTTGTACACTTCAGTTCAATCTATGAATAGGGTCGGGAGCACAAATATTTAGTCTATAACAAGTCCTGATTTCTCTATTAATCTCCAAATCTATATATCCATCTCTCTGAGCCCCTGGTATATTTTAAATCTGTTCCTTACTGAGCTCCTGATATTTTCTACAAGACCAGCTGTTTTTTCAGATTTTCTCATGTTATTGAGAAATAAAGGCAACTCCAAAGTTGCTGGTAACCAGGTTAAAAAGTATGATGGTTTCTTGTTTCTTTTTTATTTGTTTGTCTTTTTATTTTCTCTTTCTCTCATACCTCACGTCAGTTCTGCCAGAATTTGATCACTTTATGCCATTCTTACCACCACCACTCTGGATCATAGAATCATTATATTTATTGCTATAGCCACCTAACTGGTTCCTGCCTCTGCTCCTGCAATCTGAATTCAGGAGCCAGAGTGTTCATAGAATGTTCTTCTCCCAGATTCCTTATTGACTCAGATTCTTACTCAAAGGTCACCTTCTCTATGAAGCTTTCCCTGGATACCCTAAATGAATTTGTACTGAACCAGTATTTAATATCCTCTTCTCCTTTAGTGTTTCTTGTAGTACATGTAAATAGATATAGCTATAGATATTGGATATCGATACATAGATAAATATACTGACAGATACAGATATCATATATAATATATATTATGTTATATATAAAATATTTAACATAGTGATTGTATTTCTCAACCTCTACAATATAATCTCCATCATGGTAACATTTTGTGGTCTGTTTTATTATTGTATCCTCAGTCCCTGAAATAGTGCTTGACACAGAGTAAACACTCAATAAATGTGTGCTGAGTGGATTAATGAATGAATGAATTGACGGATGAATCAATTAAGTAAATTTATTTTGGATTCATTGAGAAAGTTAATTTTAGGGGGCAAGAGTATTATCAGTTTGAATTTTAACAGTAGCCCAAGAAAAAGGTAATGGTGGCTTGGTTTGGGGTGTTAATAGGGGCAATGGTGAGAAGTAAAAATTTCTGGACAGGTTATGCAGCCCATGTAGGTACAAAGATTGAATCTCTGGTGACTAAAAGAAAAGCAAATAGAATGGATGTTCTACAGATACTAGTAGATTGACAGTGGATTAAAGAAAGATGTATTTTCTTCTGGTTACTTCTCTCTTTTTTTAAATTAAATATGAAACAAAATTATTGTCTGGAAGATGGAAGAAGGTATAACTTGAAAAAAAATAATTTTAAAAGTATTTTTAGAGGGGGTGAAAATGGTAATGCTAGGCGAGTAGAGTAGAATCACTGCTTAGTGCAGAGCACCTGAAAACCCTGAAAACTAAACATCCAATCCATAAGCATCACAGAGTAAGTCTACTCAGCATAGACTTTTATATTTTTGACTGTTTGTTTCTTTCTTCTTTCCTTTTCTTTTGCTTTTTTGAAGATAAACTATTTATTGAAAAACAATGCCCAATTTAGAGCTATATTTTATATATCTTCCTTTTAGTTTTATGCCTGATGTCTTCTTCCTAGGTGGTCAAAAAAAATCACTTGGGTAATAAATTTTTAAAAATGCAGAACAAAGGCTCAAAATCCTTTGGCACAGCATTATATTAAAGATTGTAAAGATGGGTACCTCAGAAATGAGCAGATGTGTTTATTCAGTAACATTTATGCCAAAAAAAAAAAATGAATCCAGTTTTATTTAGGGATACCAGTGAATGCTGTTCTGAGCACTCTCATCTCATCTTCACTAACTTGGCTGAATGTTGTTTTTGCATTCTTGATGTTAAATTTTACTTCATTTAAATGTTTGCATATACCTATTAAATGATTCTTCTCTACATTAAACTAAGTATCTCAGTCCTTATTTTGAAGAAATTATTGTATTTTGTGGAAAAGACATGAAACTTAAAAATAGGAAACCATATATAATAAAACAAGGGCAAGCCTTAATTTAAGTGGACCTCTAAGGTCTCTGAAATTAGAGAAGGGAGAAATCTGAGAGGACATGGGACTTAGTTCCATTGAATCAACATGAGAATAAAATGAAAAGGAAGATTTCATTTAGGTATGTTATAATGACTGGTGCAGGAAGGTATTACAAGGGACCCAGTTCATTGACCAACCCATCTGCCAACTACAATTTTAGGCAAATTAATTAAATCTCTTTTTGCCACATTTTTCTCATCTGTATGTTAGTCTAAGTAGTAGCAATACCTATCTCACAGAATTTTTCAGAGGCTTACATTAGATATGTGATGGGAATGGCTTTCGTAGCATATAAGGCATTGCACATACATGGCTAATTTGATGTTTTTTTCTTTTAAATTATTTCATGAGTCCAAAGAAAAATCCAAGATTTATTTATTAAATAGTGACTTTTTCTAAATATCAGGGACCTACCATTATTCACTAATTTGTTCACTCATTTATTTTTTATCTTGTATCAGCAATATTTATTCTGATGTGAGTTTATTTTAGGGCTGACTTTGTGCTAGGACACAGGTCCTCAAGGAAAGACAAAGAACCCATTGACAAAGCTTGAGGCACTAATGGCGAGGGCAAAGAAACTTCTGCTAGAGTCTTATAAAATATTGCAGATGAGCTGATAGAGTCATGAGTCAACATTGTTCATGATTATTATTGATTTTGAAAATCTCTAGTATCAGAAAAATGCCAGCCAAAAATTAATATAAAATTATTTTTGTCAAACTATATAAAGTAGTAACACATTGAAATGTCAGAAAACTTTATGCACAAAGAATACTTTTTGAGCTTGTTTTCCACATGAAATATTTTGCACATCTGAAGTAAAGACATTTGGTTGAAAAGTGAGCCAGAGCTGTAGGATATGATCTGGTCTATTCTGCTTTCCTCAAAAAATATCATCTGATCAAACTACTAAGAGTTCTGAATCTATTTTACTGTGTATCTTGTTGCTGTCCTTTTATACAAAATCAATTTTATCTGTTTTTAGAGAGTAAAGGAGTAATTTAAAATGCTGTTAATGTCTATATTTTGAGTTCAATAAATTTTTACTTGAGTTACTTTACCAGTATGCTGTGGAGCAGCTTAAACTTTGAGTGGAATCACCAAAAAATAATCTCTAACCTTTTTTTTCCTCAAACATTTAATCATTTGACTTATAGCAGTAGAGATCACAAAAAATAGACTCTTGTGTTTATGATATGCTAGCTTGGGTGTTTTTTGTTTGCCGTTTCTCAATTTAACGGTCCCAAGAATTTGCAATATAGATTATACTATTAATATTTTTCCAGAATTATATATGAGAAACCGAGTCTCAGATCTTTAAATAAATCTTTCTATATCACATAGCCAGTAAGTAAAATAATTGAATTCCAATCTAGTATTTTATTCTCATTTGAAACTCATGTTCTTTTCCCTAGGCTATGCTATATCTCTACATAGCTTATATTTTTTGTAAAGTTATTGTAGTTAAGACCCTGTGCTACCTGCCGTGGTGGGTAGCAAAGAATATGATCTTGCCTAATCTTTGTAAAGCTTCTGATATGCACAAGAGAACATACATACAATACAATATACAATATGATAATAGAAAAAATCTTGCATAATAAAATATATATCTTAAGATCAGAACAAATGTATGAAGGTGTGACTTAATAAAAAAGAATATATATTTGGTTTCTGCCCCTA
>NW_011888999.1:1056524-1070532 GCF_000151845.1 Pteropus vampyrus | reverse complement strand
AGTTCAATAAATTTTTACTTGAGTTGCTTTACCAGTATGCTGTGGAGCAGCTTAAACTTTGAGTGGAATCACCAAAAAATAATCTCTAACCTTTTTTTTCCTCAAACATTTAATCATTTGACTTATAGCAGTAGAGATCACAAAAAATAGACTCTTGTGTTTATGATATGCTAGCTTGGGTGTTTTTTGTTTGCCTTTTCTCAATTTAACGGTCCCAAGAATTTGCAATATAGATTATACTATTAATATTTTTCCAGAATTATATATGAGAAACCGAGTCTCAGATCTTTAAATAAATCTTTCTATATCACATAGCCAGTAAGTAAAATAATTGAATTCCAATCTAGTATTTTATTCTCATTTGAAACTCATGTTCTTTTCCCTAGGCTATGCTATATCTCTACATAGCTTATATTTTTTGTAAAGTTATTGTAGTTAAGACCCTGTGCTACCTGCCGTGGTGGGTAGCAAAGAATATGATCTTGCCTAATCTTTGTAAAGCTTCTGATATGCACAAGAGAACATACATACAATACAATATACAATATGATAATAGAAAAAATCTTGCATAATAAAATATATATCTTAAGATCAGAACAAATGTATGAAGGTGTGACTTAATAAAAAAGAATATATATTTGGTTTCTGCCCCTAGTTTCTGGTGCAGAGTTCCTTAACCTCCTGTGATTCCCTAAATGATGAAGGTGATAGGAGTGTCTTACACAGAGCTCCTAAATCCCTTTTAATCTCCTGGGCGATAGCGTCTTTTGTTATTATAAAGTGACTCTTAGTAGGCTGCTGGATAGCTTCAGGAAAAACCAAATCATGATTAAAAGCTTGGAACTTTTAGACCTACCCTCTTCCCATCCTTTAGAGACTGAGTTAATAATCAATCATGCCTACATGATGAAGCCTCCATAGCTATCTCTTAATGATGGGATTGGAAAACTTCCAGGTTGGTGAGCATTCAGGTACTGGTTGGTACACCCCAACTCCATGGGATCAGAAGCTCCTGTGCTCAGGACCCTTCCCAACCTCACTGTATATATCTCTTTATCTAGCTGTTTATCTGTATCTTTTATAATAAATCCAGAAACATAAGTAAAGAGTTATCCTGAGTTCTGTGAGTGATTAGAGCAAATTATCAAAACTGGGGAGAGGATCGTGAGAACTGCTGATTGTAGCTAAATTGGATAAAAGTGTGGGTACCCTGGGGACCCACTACTTTCAATTGGCATCTGAACTGAGGGGGCAGTCTTGTGAAATTGAGCCCTTCAACTTTGGGGATTGTGCTCACACCTGGTAATGTCAGAATTAAAATTAATGTCAGAATTAAATTAAATTGTAGAACATTCTGTTGGTTTCTGTAGATAATCACTTGTTTTGTAAAACCTATACATTTGGTGTCAGGAGTGTTGTGAGTAGAAAAACAGTTTTCTCTTGTAGGAGTCTAAGTCTGACCGTAACTTGAAAGATGACCAAGTTTTTAGTAAAATAGAGTAAAGAAACGTATGCACAAAGGTCCAGACATGGGGGAATTCTAGGCATGTTTATGTGATGACAAATTGAATGAACATTTATATATAGTATAGAAGAATTAAGGTAGATATATAGTGGAAGATAAGTTCTGAAAAGTAAATTCTGTAGAAATTTTTCAGGTAAACTCTTAAAAATATAAAAATGATTAAAATAGAAATTTTAGAATTTGAAATAAATTAATAAGTCAATGAATACATTTAACAATAGATCAGAAAAGGCTAGGTCAAGTATTGAACTGGAATACCTGTCAGCAGAAAATTCCTAATTTAAAAACATGAGCGCACTAAGATCCTTGGAGTTTTTGCAAAACTATAAAATTAATAACATACCAGAATTTAATAAGTCAAGGATACATGCTATAAGCTTTAGACTCACAACTAAAAGAATAGTTAGTTAATGTAACAATAAAGCTAGTAAAGAGAATATTAAAAATATTTAATAAAGTCAAAGAAGAAAGTCAAAAGAAATGGAGCAAATAAAAAAACAAAGGGTAATATAGAGTACTAAATCCAAATATATAAGATATTATGTTAAATCTAAATTAAACAATTCTAATTAAAAGACAAGATTATAAGAGTAAATTTAAAAAAATAAACTATGCTATATAAATGATATAATTTTACTATAAAATCAGACAAAGATTGAAGGGAATAACATGATAAAATACACAAAGAAATTTTCAAAAATTTCAAAGAAATGCATTTATTATAGCAGTATTACAAAAAAATGAAATTTAAAGAAATATACATTGCTAGAAATAAGGACATACTTTCACAGTGTTAGATTATCTTCAAAGAAAGATAAAATATAACCGAGATTTAAACACATAACTGCAAAATAAAGAGGGCAAAATACCATAACATAAAAGAATATAAGAAAACATGAAAAAAAATGACAAATTCATAATCAGTGGATGTTAACACTCTTCTGAAATCAATGTATAAAACATGCAAACCAAAAATCATTAAGAATTTAGATCTAAACAATATAACTTACTAACTTGAATTCTCATATAAATAACACTACATCCAACAAATTGGATAATGCATATCTTTTTCAACTGTAAATGTCATAGTTACCAAACTAAGCTCTGTGCTGTACTACAAAGCAATCTTAATTTCAAAGATTAAAATGAATTGAAATATGACTTCTGACCAAAGTAAAAATAAACTAGATGTCAATAGAAAGAGTACTAGAAAACATCAAATTGTTTGAAAATGCACTTTTAAATAACTAATTGGTTAAAGAAAACTTGTCAAAGGAAAATATGAACTGCTAGAATCAACTAGATCAGTGCTTAGAAAGAAATGTATATATTTAAGGAATATATCAATATAGAAGAACACCTTCCTTCGAAATCTTTATATCAAATTACAAAGCAAAGAAAATAAAAATAAAGCAAAATGAGAGGAAAATAACAGATTAGAGCAGAAATGAATTATATAATGTAAAATAAAGATGATTAGCAAACCAAAATGGAATGCTTCAAAATATTAATAAATTAGATTATACCTGCTGTGGAGCAGCTTAAACTTTGAGTGGAATCACCAAAAAATAATCTCTAACCTTTTTTTTCCTCAAACATTTAATCATTTGACTTATAGCAGTAGAGATCACAAAAAATAGACTCTTGTGTTTATGATATGCTAGCTTGGGTGTTTTTTGTTTGCCTTTTCTCAATTTAACGGTCCCAAGAATTTGCAATATAGATTATACTATTAATATTTTTCCAGAATTATATATGAGAAACCGAGTCTCAGATCTTTAAATAAATCTTTCTATATCACATAGCCAGTAAGTAAAATAATTGAATTCCAATCTAGTATTTTATTCTCATTTGAAACTCATATTCTTTTCCCTAGGCTATGCTATATCTCTACATAGCTTATATTTTTTGTAAAGTTATTGTAGTTAAGACCCTGTGCTACCTGCCGTGGTGGGTAGCAAAGAATATGATCTTGCCTAATCTTTGTAAAGCTTCTGATATGCACAAGAGAACATACATACAATACAATATACAATATGATAATAGAAAAAATCTTGCATAATAAAATATATATCTTAAGATCAGAACAAATGTATGAAGGTGTGACTTAATAAAAAAGAATATATATTTGGTTTCTGCCCCTAGTTTCTGGTGCAGAGTTCCTTAACCTCCTGTGATTCCCTAAATGATGAAGGTGATAGGAGTGTCTTACACAGAGCTCCTAAATCCCTTTTAATCTCCTGGGCGATAGCGTCTTTTGTTCTAATAAAGTGACTCTTAGTAGGCTGCTGGATAGCTTCAGGAAAAACCAAATCATGATTAAAAGCTTGGAACTTTTAGACCTACCCTCTTCCCATCCTTTAGAGACTGAGTTAATAATCAATCATGCCTACATGATGAAGCCTCCATAGCTATCTCTTAATGATGGGATTGGAAAACTTCCAGGTTGGCGAGCATTCAGGTACTGGTTGGTACACCCCAACTCCATGGGATCAGAAGCTCCTGTGCTCAGGACCCTTCCCAACCTCACTGTATATATCTCTTTATCTAGCTGTTTATCTGTATCTTTTATAATAAATCCAGAAACATAAGTAAAGAGTTATCCTGAGTTCTGTGAGTGATTAGAGCAAATTATCAAAACTGGGGAGAGGATCGTGAGAACTGCTGATTGTAGCTAAATTGGATAAAAGTGTGGGTACCCTGGGGACCCACTACTTTCAATTGGCATCTGAACTGAGGGGGCAGTCTTGTGAAATTGAGCCCTTCAACTTTGGGGATTGTGCTCACACCTGGTAATGTCAGAATTAAAATTAATGTCAGAATTAAATTAAATTGTAGAACATTCTGTTGGTTTCCGTAGATAATCACTTGTTTTGTAAAACCTATACATTTGGTGTCAGGAGTGTTGTGAGTAGAAAAACAGTTTTCTCTTGTAGGAGTCTAAGTCTGACCGTAACTTGAAAGATGACCAAGTTTTTAGTAAAATAGAGTAAAGAAACGTATGCACAAAGGTCCAGACATGGGGGAATTCTAGGCATGTTTATGTGATGACAAATTGAATGAACATTTATATATAGTATAGAAGAATTAAGGTAGATATATAGTGGAAGATAAGTTCTGAAAAGTAAATTCTGTAGAAATTTTTCAGGTAAACTCTTAAAAATATAAAAATGATTAAAATAGAAATTTTAGAATTTGAAATAAATTAATAAGTCAATGAATACATTTAACAATAGATCAGAAAAGGCTAGGTCAAGTATTGAACTGGAATACCTGTCAGCAGAAAATTCCTAATTTAAAAACATGAGCGCACTAAGATCCTTGGAGTTTTTGCAAAACTATAAAATTAATAACATACCAGAATTTAATAAGTCAAGGATACATGCTATAAGCTTTAGACTCACAACTAAAAGAATAGTTAGTTAATGTAACAATAAAGCTAGTAAAGAGAATATTAAAAATATTTAATAAAGTCAAAGAAGAAAGTCAAAAGAAATGGAGCAAATAAAAAAACAAAGGGTAATATAGAGTACTAAATCCAAATATATAAGATATTATGTTAAATCTAAATTAAACAATTCTAATTAAAAGACAAGATTATAAGAGTAAATTTAAAAAAATAAACTATGCTATATAAATGATATAATTTTACTATAAAATCAGACAAAGATTGAAGGGAATAACATGAGAAAATACACAAAGAAATTTTCAAAAATTTCAAAGAAATGCATTTATTATAGCAGTATTACAAAAAAATGAAATTTAAAGAAATATACATTGCTAGAAATAAGGACATACTTTCACAGTGTTAGATTATCTTCAAAGAAAGATAAAATATAACCGAGATTTAAACACATAACTGCAAAATAAAGAGGGCAAAATACCATAACATAAAAGAATATAAGAAAACATGAAAAAAAATGACAAATTCATAATCAGTGGATGTTAACACTCTTCTGAAATCAATGTATAAAACATGCAAACCAAAAATCATTAAGAATTTAGATCTAAACAATATAACTTACTAACTTGAATTCTCATATAAATAACACTACATCCAACAAATTGGATAATGCATATCTTTTTCAACTGTAAATGTCATAGTTACCAAACTAAGCTCTGTGCTGTACTACAAAGCAATCTTAATTTCAAAGATTAAAATGAATTGAAATATGACTTCTGACCAAAGTAAAAATAAACTAGATGTCAATAGAAAGAGTACTAGAAAATATCAAATTGTTTGAAAATGTACTTTTAAATAACTAATTGGTTAAAGAAAACTTGTCAAAGGAAAATATGAACTGCTAGAATCAACTAGATCAGTGCTTAGAAAGAAATGTATATATTTAAGGAATATATCAATATAGAAGAACACCTTCCTTCGAAATCTTTATATCAAATTACAAAGCAAAGAAAATAAAAATAAAGCAAAATGAGAGGAAAATAACAGATTAGAGCAGAAATGAATTATATAATGTAAAATAAAGATGATTAGCAAACCAAAATGGAATGCTTCAAAATATTAATAAATTAGATTATACCTTGGAAAAAATAATCATGTAAAAAAGAGATTAAATACAAATTGCCAATATCACAAATAAAAAACAGGCCATCGAGACAGATTCTACAGACATTCAATACATAATGAAAATATTATAAATAATCCTAAAATAAATTTTAAATTTTAGATAAAACAATAAATTTTATGAAAATCACAATTCAGTGAAATAAATGCATGAAGAAACAGAACTCATTTATTCTAAATCCAGTGAAACTACAGAATCTGTAATTTTAAATATTCCCACAAAAGACCTTCCAGGTTCATATTGCTTCATGAGTGAATAGTATCAAACATTTAAAAAAGAAATAACGCTAATATTAAACAAACTTTCAGAATAGAGAGAGCATACATTTTATAAAGCCAAAATAAGCTTAAAATAAAGGTCTGATAAGAGAATTGTTGTCGGGTCCAGCAAGTGGTAAATCCTGCCACATCGAGCGCGGCCCTAGAAAATAATCCTGAGAAGGAATGGTGGGAGATTGAGAAAAGAAAGACAGAAAGCTGGGATCGGGAGGCCCACCATTCACTGATGGTGGAGTAGAGAGCAATTTTATTTTTGCAAGTTGCTTTTATACAAGAGCATACATTTGCTGGCTAAAATGAGATTATCCCCGTCCAATCTCCACATCCTACTATAATCATTTGCATTTCCGGAGATTACCCTCACCTACACAGCCTGCTGTAATCATTTCCATTTCAATATCTGCATTGTTCTCCCATCAGTTCCTACTTCCCCATTCTTAGGAGGATTTGTGGAGATGCAGCAACCCTTGGTTGGCCTCACAGATTGCAAGGACCTTGTCAGTTTACCACCAACTCTCCACAACTTGTGAGAAATAAAAATGGCAGACTATTATCTCATAAATGTGGATGCCAAAATCATAGATGAAATTATTACCAAATACCAAATCCAGCTCTTTCAATCTCTCGCTCTTTAATTCTTCAAGAATGCAAATTTGAGTTAATATAAAAAGCAACCTAATGATTTTTATTAAATAGCAAAGAAAAAAATAAATTCACTTCAATAGATGCAAATAAAATTCAATATCCATTTATTATGAAATCTTTAACAAAACTGGAGTAAGAGGTATATTGTCTAATTTATAATAGAGACTCTACAAATAATTTTCAGTTAACATTATACATATGATAATTTGTTGATATTTTCCTTCTAAAGTCTAGACAAAGACAAAACTGCTCACTGTTGTTACTTCTATTCAAGTTAGTACTGATGAACTAGCAAGTGAATTAAGTCATGAAAAAAAGAGCAATGTCAGGACTAAAAAGAGAGGTATAAAACTATCATTGTTTACAAGCATATATTTGTATAACTTATAGATGAAGTATCATAATTATAAGGCGAATTTAAGATGATAAGAGCTCAATGTAAAAAATCAGTTGTTTCATACAAGTAAAATATGTAAGTATAAATGTAAAATTATTAGTTTTTAAAGTTATACAAAATGAGATAATTCACTATAATTTAGGAAACATCAAGTGTGTTAGAACATATAAAAAATATATAATAAAATGTGTGTAAGAAGTACACACACACAAACTATGAACCATTTACTGAACAAGAAATAAATCTTGACTAGATGCTGGAGAAAACAATGCTAAAATAGTTACATTTTGGAAAAAATAGGAAATTTTAACATGAGACAAATATAACGAATTATGTTAAATTATGTGTAAAGTGTACTGAGAATGATAGAGATTGCCTTGTTTTTAAGAAGAGTCATGCTGAAATATTAAATGTTAATACTGAGGGGTGAAGGGTTGTGAGTTTAGCAACTAGATTTTCAAAAATTTCATATGAGAAAAAAATATCTACATATATAAATGAGGTTAAGAATATATGGCTGTTCATTACTAAATTTTCAACTTTAAAAATTATGTTTTCATAAAATTTTGTGAAATAAAATAATTTTATTTAAAAATTTTTGTCAAATAACTAGAGAGAAAATAAGAGTACCTAAATGAAGAGATAAACCATGTTCCTGAATTGGAGACTCAGTATTGTAAAGTGTCAATTTTTCATTTTGTTCTGTGAAATTCAATGCAATGTCAATTAAAAACCCAAAGTTTCATTAGTGGTAATTGATAAGCTGACTTTAAAATTTAAATGGAAATGAAAAGTACCAAATACTGCCAACATAACATTCAAGAACCACAAAAAGGAAGGACTAATGCTACCAGATATCTAGATTTATTAGAAAGTTACAGATTTTAAAAAGTTGTGCTATTGATATGAGGAATGAATAGACCAATGCAATAAAATAAACAGTGTAGATACAGACCTACATATATATGAACACTTGATTTATTATAAGAGTGGGACTGTAGATTGGTTGGTGAGGAAAAAAGTTAGTATTCATGCAGAAGACAAACTGGACTCACAACTCATAATAGATATCAACTTCTGGTAATTTATAGATTTAATATGAAAGATAAAATAATAATGCTTCTAAATAAAAACATAGGTGAATATCTTTATAAGGTAAGGCTTAAACAAAATATTCTTAAACAGAATACAAAAAGTAGAATCACAAAAGAAAAGACTAAAAAATTAGATTAAATTAAACAAAAAAATTTCTGCTAATATAAAGCAGGATTAGTGGATGAAAATACAAGTCATAACAAGAGAGAGCATATACAAAAAATCCATCTTTTAATAAAAAAAACTTAGATAAATGGTTAAAGAACTTGAAAAGAAATTTTACAAGTGAGTATATATCAAAGTAACTAATAAATCCATGAAAAAACTACTTCACATGATCTTTTTATTCTATTGGAAACAAAATTGTTAATTTTTTTTTAAAAAAAGTTATTATGTTAGCTATAGAAAGTTTAATATTTTTAAAAAAGCAAGAAAAATCAAAGATTCAAAATACTGTTATGACAAGTTTGCTGAGCAATGGGACTTCTCATAGATTGCTTTTGAAAGCATAATTGGTGCAACCACTTAGGAAAATAGTTTTGTAGTATCTACCACAATTGAACATATACATATGCTATGATCCAGCAATATCACTTCTATGTAAAAATGTTCAGTTGAAATGTGTAGTTCCAGCTGCTGTAATTATGATACATTGAATGGCTTGTAAACAGAAATGTATTTCTCACAGATATGGTAGCTAGAAGTTCGAGGTCAGGGAGCAGCATAGGTGAGTTCTGGTGAAGGTACTTTTCCTGGTTGCAGAGTTCTCAGTGTATCCTCACTTGGTGGAAAGAGGAAGCAAACTTTTTCATGAATCTTACAAGGAAACTAATCCCATTTATGAGGTTTCCACCCTCATGACCTCATCTAATCCTACTTTCCAAAGACCTATCTCTTAATACCATTATATTGGGAAATAGGGTTTCACTATATGAATCTGGGGAGACACAAACATTCAGTCTATAACATGTTCGTGCAGGATATTATATAATAGCCTCAAATTAAAAACCATCCATATATCCTTGAACAGTAAAATTAGTAATAAACAAATGGAATCCTATACAGGAAAGAAAATAAACCACCAGTATATGCAAAGAAAGGTGTTGATGAATCAAACTTTAAGTGGGTCAGAAGCAAAAAAATAAACAAACAAAAACAGCATATGATTCAATAAATAAAGTTCAAAGCTAATCTGAGCTTATCCATTTTCTTTAGGGAGAAGATGTGGTTAGTGATTGGGAGGTTGTAAAATACAGGTGTGACAGTATTTATATGGGAGTTTTCTGTGAATCTAAATCATTGAGCTCTAAACTTTAAAAATTGTTTCACCTTTTTATATATGTAATACTTCAGTAAAAAGTTTTAAGATTTTGAGATCAAAGAAACTAGTCAAAATTGTCAAGTATAATTAAATAAGCCAAAGCAAAATTGGTCATTCTTACCTGTGTGCTTGTAGAATACTTTGTGACCACCTCTTCCATAGCACTTGGCCTGTTTCATTATCTTTTTAATTTGTGATCTCAAAGGGGATAAAAAAGTATTTTTACATTGGAGACTCTCACAGTCATCACCATGATGAAATTTCAACATAATGAAAACTCCATTAGTTGGACACTTCTACATGTGTGTTATTCAACAGGATGCAATGAAGGACTCAACATTATTTCTATGTATACCCTTGAAGACTGTATAAGTATGGGAATCCTGTCTTAACCTTTATATTTCCAGGCTCTAGTACAGTGCCTGCATGTGCAATGTAATAGCTACTAAACAGATGTACAAATTTAGACTTGTCTTCATGTGAAAGGCTGTCTCCTTATTGTATCTACCAGGACTTTCACATGTAATTTAGCTCATTTTGGAAGCTCAATTAGATTTCAACTAGGTAAGAAAAATCAAACTTGAAGTGACTGATTTTCTTCTCTGAAGACAAATAAATGTCTCATTAAAAAAACTATCTCTTAGCAACAATATACTAAAACTTCTGCTACCAGCTGTAGCCACAACCTGTCAAATTCTATTTTTAGCAATCATAATATTATGTATAAAGAATGCCTAATATTATATAATAAAAATCTTTTACAGAGACTTCACTATTTCACAACACATAGCTCAGCAATTAAGTATTAAAAATGACTTTTGATATGAATAAGTGCTATTTAATTTTCTATTTTAAAAAACGGGATGTATTTGTGGATAATACAAAACTGTATGAGATTATTGATAAAAGTTAAAATATTAAGACAGAATAAAACAATGGAAACAACCCATAAAATAAATATACAATCAAAAGTCAGTTGTTATCCTGATGCTAGAAATACAAAGATGAATAAGTTAGTCCCTCTTCTTAAACAATATTTAGACCAATGACAGAGGCATCATATTAAGCAGATGTTTTCTGTTAACTCAGGTCGTTTATTAATTATATGTTCCAATAATAGTCTGTTACTTTTCCTTAATGATACCACACAGTTATAACTTGTTCATTTTTTTTATTTTAGTTTGTATAACTTTGGAGATAAGGAATCAATCTCTCTAGTTTATCTCAGTTCTTCAAAAGGTAAAACACAGATTTATCACATGGCCCAGCATGTCTACTCCTAAGTGTGTACTCAAAAGAATCAAAGGCAGAGACTAAAATATGCACTTTTCTATGCCTGTTCATAGCAGGACAATTCACAATAGCCAAAGGAGGAAACAACCCAAATGTTTATCAACAGGAAAAATGGATAAATAAATAATGGAATAAATATTCAATGGAACAGTATTCAGAAATAAAATAAAAGAAATATTGATAACTGCTACAATGTGGATAAAACTTGAAAATATGCTAAATGAAAGAACTCAGACACAAAAGGTTGCATATTTCATGACTCTGTGTGAAATAGAACAGGCAAATCTATACAAACAGAAAAGAGAGAAGTGATTGCCAACGGCTGGGAGGAGGAGGGATTAAAGAATAACTGCCTAATGGATATGGAGCTTTATATTCAGGTGATGAAAATGTTTTGGAACCAGATAGATGTGTTGGTTTCACAACACTGTGAAAGTTCTAAGTGCCATTTTATTGTTCCCGTTAAAATGATTACTTTTATGTTATGTGAATTTTACCTCATTAAAAAAAAAACAAACCCACATTTGATAATCATTATAGGAACAAAACAATGGTAAATGATGCTGAAATTAGTGGGTGAATGTGGAATAAGAAACAAGGTTTTACAGTCTCAAATTATATTCCCACAAATTATGCATTAATTTCAAAGGGGATAACAAAAGTATTTTTGCATTGGCGAATCTCACAGGCATCACTGTGATGAAATTTCAACATAATGAAAACTCCATTACTGGAACATTTCCACATGTGTGTTATCCAACAGGATGCAATGAAGGACTCAACATTATTTCTGTGATATTTATCCCCCAAATGCGTGACCTCTATCTAATGATAAGAAAGAAATACTTAAAAACTGGCTGGAATGTGTGATACTATATTGGATCCTTTTGCCATAGAGGACTTTTTGGTACAGTGAGTGAAACTAAATGGAATTGCTGAGCAAAAGGTATGCAGGTGTTCTTCATGCTATTTTTGTGTCTTTCTGTGTATTTGAAATTGTTTGAAAATGAAAATAAAATAAACCATGATGGTAGTTAATATAATCATAGTAGGCAAGGCATAATAATAGCTCTGATTCAGGGGGAAAGTGGTTGCTTTGCAGTTTAGTGAACATACATGAAAAAAAAAACTTTGATATTCAAAATTATCTGTAAACCCTGGTTATTGGTACACTTACTTCAAAATATACTGGACAAGATAATGCATGCTAAATATACTGCAAATTTCCTGGCTTATATTAGTTACTCAATAAAGGTCAACTATGATTACATAATAATGAAAGAAAATGAGCGCAGGATCTTAACTGAGTTCTTTCAGAGCAAAGTATCTGATAAATTAAAATTTATATCGTACAGCTAAAACAGATTGTTTTTAACCCTAATGATATTACTATGACTTACCTCCCAGTGTTCTTAGCCAGACTGAATGCTTTATTACTTCTCATATCTTTATTTTTAGGTTTAAAATACTACATATTTATTGAAGAAAAATATATGCATCTTTAAAATTTTTGAAAAGTATAAAAAGAATAAATAATCCACATCTCTTTCTATACTAGTACTCAATTCAAACACTTTAGAAATAGTTGTAAGCATTATCTTATAGATATATCCAGAATTTTTCTTAGCAAAGACATACACCTATACTTACATACAAATTTACATTCATAAATGAAAGCATACACACTTCTACATCTTATTTTATCAACTAAAAATAAATTCCGAGAATATTTTCATTAAGCACATATAAATCACTTTCCCCATGATATTTAATTATATTTCATTGTACATATGCAGGGTTTTGTTAAAAATAGTTAATAATCAGAATAAGCACTGTCCGGTCAGAATGGCTGCCTGATAAGTCAGAACAAACATTGGTGTGATAGTGCCACAGAACAACAAAAATATTCAGTGTCATAATTTCAATCCTTTATTCTCATTTTTGAGTTTATGGACCCACTGGTGTTGAGTTGGGGTAGCTTCTATTTCTTACTCCGTGACCTAGGCTGAAAGAAACTTCTTAGGAAATATTCTCACTGTGGATGGCAGGAATTCAAGTTTGCCTAGCCACACATGCGCATTTGGAGCTTTATGCGTGCTCAGAGCTCATTTGTGAAAACAAAGTGTATGACCCAGGGATATCATTGGAAGAACAGGATATGAAGAAACATTTGTAAACGAATGCTACTATTCATCAAACTGAATGTCTGTCCTGTATGGATATGGCACAGTTTCATTAAATCAATTTTATTGATGCACGCATATGCTGCTTCTACTCTCTGACTAATATAAACAATGCAGTAATGAACAACTTTTTACTTTCAGCTTTTTAAGTTTGTATGGTGATAAATTCCCAAAAATAGAATGTCAAGACCAAAATATAAGTGTCATTATTTTGATAGAACTTGCATTCCAAGGAAGTTGCTTTAATTTACACTTCCATCAACAATATATGTGAATGTTTGGTTCTTCACATTCCTCCCACACTGTGCGGAAAATGATAAATTACTATTTTAATTTGCATTTCTATAGTTTCTAGTGAGCTTAGCAATTTTACATATGTATGTATCACACAGCCTTTCTGTTAGTATTAACTGCCTATTTCTATTTGTTATCCATTTTCCATTAGATTCTTGTCTTTCTAAAATTATTTGTTCTTTTATATGTAAATATTAACTGTTTGCATATATCTATAAATAAAATTTACCCTGTTTCTATGTATGTGAGTTCTTGGAGAAGGGTTTTTTGTAGTTCAGGGATTACAGTTTCATACTTGAAAAGTCAAAGACATGAGAAACTGCGCCTTGTAATTGTCCTGGATAAAGGAGAGATTTCTGTGTTGAGAATGGCTGCATTTCTTGAGTTTGTG
>NW_011888999.1:1025357-1055686 GCF_000151845.1 Pteropus vampyrus | reverse complement strand
ATATATCTTTTCAAATAAATGTTTTCAAATTTTAGTTTTTAGTTTTCTGTATATTTTAGATAATAAGTCCTTTATCGGATATATGTTTTACAAATATCCTCTTCGGTCTGTGCTTTGTCTTTTCATAATTTTAACAGTGTTTCAAGAACAGAAGTTTTAAATTTTAATAAAGTTCAAATACCTAAGTTTTCTTTCATGGATCATGTTTTAAGTGTTGTATCTAAAAGCTTATTACTAAACTCACATTGGTTTTCTCCTGTGTTTTTTGCAGGGAACTTTATATCTTTCCATTTTGCATTTAGGCCTATGATCCATTTTGAGAAAATATTAATAAAAAGTTGTAAGGTCTGTGTCTAGGCATCTTTATTTCCGTATATGGATGTCCAATTGTTAAAAAGATTGGCCTTTCTCCATTGAATTGTCTTTGTTCCTATGTCAAAGATAAGTTGACTATATTTGTGTGGGTCTATTTCTGACCTCTATCTTCTGTTCCATTGATCTATGTATCATTTCTTTCACAAACAGTGAACTATTTAGATTGCTGTAAGTCAGTCTTGAAATTGAGTAGAATGAGTATTCCAACTTTATTTTTTTTCAGTACTATACTGGCAATTTTATGTACTTTACTGTTCCATATAAATTTAGAATCTGTTTTTCAGTATCTGTAAAATAGCTTGCTAAAAGTTTGATAGAGATTTCCTTGAATTTATAAAGTTGAGAAAAAATGACACCTTAACATAATCGAGTCTTACAAACCATGAACACAGAACTTTTCATTTGTTTAAATTATCTTTGATATCTTTCATCAGTGCTCATTACTTTTCCACATACAGATCTTGTTGGTACTTCATTACATTTATACCTAAGCATTACATATGGTAATATTATTTCAAGTGGTATTTTTAATATTTCAAATTCTAATTGTTTGTTGTTGATATATAAGAAAGCAATTGATTTTTTATATTAATCTTATATTCTGTGACTTGGATATAATTGCTTATTAGTTTCAGGAAGATGTTTTTATATTCTTTGACATTTTCTACATAATTATGTTATCTACAAACAAAGACAGTTTTATTTCTTTTTCCAATCTGTATATTTTTTGTCCTTTATTTGTCATTTTTTAGGAGTTCTAGTACAATATTGAGAGAGGACTTTCTTCTATTGTTACAGATCATAGAATGAAAGTGTTCAATATCTCATCATTAAGTAAGATATTAGCTGTAGATATTTTACAGATGTTCTTTATCAATTCAAGGAGTTTCCCTTTTATTCTTCTTTTGCATAAATGAGTGTTAGCTTTTGTCAACAGTTTTTTCTTCATCAATTGATATAATCATAATTTTTCTGCTTTAGCCTGTTAATATGGTAAATTTTATTAATTTTCAAATGTTGAAAGAGCCTTGTATATCATGAGTAAATCCAATGTTGTTGTTGTGTATAATTATTTTTAAACTCTGTTAGTTTTGATTTGCTAATATTTCGCTGAGGATTTTTTTTATCTTTATAAGAGACATTGATCTGTTAAATCGATTCTTGTTATGTCTATCTGCTTTTGGTATTAGGCTAATGTTTGTCTCAAAGAATTAGGTAGGAAATATTTTTATCTGCTTTCATATTCTGAAAGAGATTGTAGAGTTGTGGTATGTTTATTTCTTAAGTATTTGCTGAAATTCACTAAAGTTACCATGTGGGATAGTGCTTTCTTTCATTTTGAGAAGGTGTTTTTTCTCCATTATCGATTCAATTTATATGATAGATAGAGATCAATTTAGAAGACCTATTTCTCTTTGACTATGTTTAGGAAGATTTCAAGACATTGCTTCATTTCATCTATGTTATAAAATATGTGGCATAAACTTGTTTGTGATATTCCCTGTTTATATTTTGATATCCATTAGTCAGCAATAATAATTCCTATTTCACTTTTGTTATCTATAATTCGTGTCTTTCTTTTTTCACTTAGACTGCATAGAGTTTTATTAATTTTTGTGTTTTTTAAGAACCAGCTTTGTTGATTTCTCTATTTTTCTCTTTTAAGTGTTATTGATTTATATTCTCACTTTCATTATTCCTTTTTTTCTGTTTGCTTTAGGCTTAAATCGCTATTATTTCTCTAGTTCCCTAACAGAAAATATTCAGAAAACAATTTTAGATTTTTCTTCTTTTAAATTTATGAATTTTATACTATAAATTTCCCTCTAGACACTGCTTTTCCTGCATCTCAATGATTTTGATAATTGTTCTCTAAGGTTATCTAATGTGGGAGACAGAAAATTTGACCAAGATAGTTACCTTTCTGAAGTTATTTTCTCAGGCCTCTATATGTTTACTAAAATAATGTCTCCATGGCAGTTCAACATGAATCCTGTAAAGAATATGATGGAGAGAAGTGGCAACAGGTGAGAATGCTGAGGTAATTAGGAAACAGATGTTTGCAGCTCTTAAATGGCATTTAAGGTGTTTTGACTTTACTGTAATTACAATAGTGAGTTATTTGAAGAACTTTTTGAAAAGGCACTTTAACATTTAAAAAATTCCATTGGCTTCCATATGGAGAATTGATTAAAATGGGACAACACTGCATACAATATAATCAAATAGAAAAATCATATAGTAATTCAAGCAAATCAAAATAGCTGATTTGACAGTACTCCCTTTATAGATGATGCCTGCATTAGTCTAGTGGTAAGGTAAACAAACATGATCCATATTTATTCCCTAGGACAATGACTTGATTCAAAGATTTAAATATGTTTTTGCAACCTGAATATATAATGAATTTTGATTAATTTTAAGTTATACTTCTATTTGAGAAAAATGTTGCATAGTCTTCCTATGATAATTCATTAATATTTAATTATACCGGAAGTAGTTTATTCCCTAAAATTTAAAATAAAAAGTAACTCATTCTCATTAGTTGATGCCTGTGTACCCAGGTGAAGTGTAGACTTTTCCAGCTTCTGTTACATCTCAAGTTCACAATTAAAAGCTCAAGACCTTGGACTGGCAACTGCATGAAATAGCCCAAAAGTATAGGGGTGGGTGATGTCACCCTATATAGGTAGGAGTAGTTCTTCATATAGGACTCAGATTTCTCTTTGGCGATACCTCCTTCCACCTACGTAATTTTTCAAACAGGTATTTATTATTGGTTGACTATTTGGCTTCAGCTAGGCCAGATGTAAACATCATGGATTGTTACAAAGGTTAGGGTACATAGGTAGTCCTTCTACTCTCTCTTTCTATATACAAAGTAAGTAAAAATGCAGAGAATTTAAGTGGCTTAGTTCCATATACAGACCAAAAGCAACCATGTTTTATTGAAAACATAAGTTTTGGTATTGTATCTGGTTTCATATTCCAGCTTTATCATTTACTGTGCATGCCTTGATCATGTTTATTAAAATCATTAAATTTTAGTTTCATCATTTACATAGTGGTAAAGATAATAATACCTATCTTTCAGGATGTGAAGTTTACATTAAATAATATTCATAATGTGTTTGATTTCCTTCCTGGCACACAGTAGACACCTAATATATCTATTTTTTAATTAATTATTATCACTCTTATTTAGGATATAGATGGTTATATCTAGATTAGAGATATAATACCTGGGACAAGCAAGCATGGCTAAGAGAGCTGAGATAAAGCCAAAATTATTAGAAAGTTTTGAGGCCAAGTTTAGGAAACTAAAATTAATTGACAAGAGCAAGGAAGGCTGAATTCAAGGGCAATAAAAGAAGGAGAAAAAAAAATGATCATATGGCCTTTGATACAATGTAATTAGGAGCAAAAGAGCAGTAAAATAAGGAATATCTTGAATGACAGATAACATAGAATTGAACTACTTTAACCCAAATTTTTCTGGTACTGATATTAGGTAGAAACTTTCAATGATGTAGTCTAGAGTTAAATATTGAGCCCCAATTTTCTGGAATTTACAGTCCTTGACAATAAACATTAAAATTTTACCAGTAATGATTTTTCAATATTATTGATATGTTATGTAGGATAATATTCATTCCATAAATATATATATATATGTGTGTGTGTATATATATATATACACACACACACACACACACACACACACGCACACACACACATATATGAGATGCCATTCCTTAAATTAACTTTAAATTTCCGACATAAATGAGCAAATTTTTCTCAATAATATGAAATTCTCATAATTTACCTTATGTAGTCTAATGGGAAATTCTGGTACTGAAATGTAGTAATACAAATAAGAATAGATTTTAATAAAATTTAATAAACTTTAATAAAAAATCAGTCTAGCAACATATGAAAAGGGAAACTCTTCTATTTTGTTTTTAAGAAAATGAGATTTCCTATTTAATGTTGAAGATATATGTCATATATAGTTATTATTTTTAATTCAGAGAAGAAAAAAAACCCACAATTTTTCAAAGTCATGAGATTTTCCCAAGTTTCCTGAGAGAAAGCAGCAGGATTAAGACTGGAAACACTTTTGCTCATGTATTCTGAATATAAAATTCAGTGTCCTTTTCATAACTTCATATTTTTCTGTTGGATAAGTAGGTTAATTTAGCTGTAAGGATGTCAATACGGTCAATCATCAAATCTTCTTTATCCAAAAATCTATTGAAGGATACTTTGGTTATTTCCATTTCTTGGCCGCCATGAATAATGCTGTAATGAACATCAGGATGTATATATCCTTTTGGACAAATGTGGTACATATATACAATGGAATATTACTCAGCCAGAAGGAAAGATGAAATACTGACATTTGCAACAACATGCATGGATCTTGAGATAATCATGCTAAGCAAAATAAATCAGACAGAAAAATTTGAGAACTATGTGATAACACTTATATGTGGGGTATAAAACTGAAAGCAACAAACAAACATGACAAACAAACAGAGACATGGACAGCGGATTAGTGGTTACCAAAGGTGGGGAGAAGGGAGAGCTAGGTAGGGGTAAAGGGAATCAAATATATAGTGATGGAAATTTAGCATTGGGTGATGAACACACAATGCAATATACATATGATGTATTATCGAAATATACACTTAAATCTACATGATTTTATTAACCAAAGTCAGCTCAATAATTTTAGTAAAAAATATATGGTCAATCACATTGCACATATTTATCATGAATTTTTCAAAGTCATTCCAGGTTCTGATAGTCCAAAGGGAGAAAGTAAATTTATAGTATTTATGTCTTTCATAATACATATTTCTGTTAAAATTATTTTGGCCAACTTTTATTAAGTTGAAATCATCAGTCTTAGTTTATCACTTGTGTGTTGACATCAACCCAAAATTGTTTATTAAGGAAGAGCATGCCTTTCTTTAAGAAGTGACATGGCATAATAAATAGAACTTGAAACTTTTTTAGTTAGGAAATGATGGGTTCACATCTCTTCTGTGCCACTTTCATGACTGTGAGCTAAATAAACTTTTTTTCTGTATCTCCTTTCTGTAAAAAGAAATAGTTCCTTCAATGATTCTTTAAAACTTTAATCTAAATAGTGTATTTAAAATGTCTAGGAAAATTCGTAGCATATAATCAGCAATAAATTAGTTTTCTTCTTTATGTGTATATATATGTTCCTTATCTTTCTATGGAGACAGTACTTTATCTCAATGAGAAAAATGATTTTATTTCTATTCAATTTTTTGAGGAACCTTCATGCATTTCTAAATTTTAATAAAATATCAATCCTGATGTTCACTTCATTTTTCTAAAGCATTTTCTCAACATGATTTCTATATGTGTCAGTTTTGTTCAAGGATAAACAACTCTAATACTTCAGGGGCTTATATTAACAAAGACTTATTTATCTCATGTTATATCTAAGTGTCTAGTCAACGATGACTCTGTTCCAGACTCCAACATAATTAAGGGGGTATCTTTGTTTCATATGTCTTTTCATTAGGGAAATGGCTACTGGAGAAACCATTTTAAGGGGCATGCCTGTTTGTGCATAGTTAAGAGTGCTAATTAGGCAAAATATCTATTTAAGAAAAGATGTGTTCAGTTGACTCACCAGGAATTCTAACTTTCAATCATTATGATTTGTCAAATGTTTTAAACTAAAATAGTTTACCTTCATTAAGTTGCATTTTAAAATTATACACTTGGATTTTATTGAAAGTCACTACCAGATTAAGCAGTATAAACACACTATTTCAAGAGCAATAACCATATTATTGCATATTCCATCAGTTAGATTCTCTCCATAAAGTCATAGTTAGAAAGCTTTTGGATTTCAGTCATATAAACGGTGTTATTTCTTTGACTAATGGAAATACCCTCTAATTTATTTACTATTTAGTTTTGGCCAAGAGAAAGCTCAAAAACCAATACGAAGGTCAATCACTGAAATTGTGTTAGTCCTTAATGGTTAGCACATGTTGATATTTACTTCTATTGCACCATGATTTTCTACTTCTGTATGAGTTTTATATACATATATATTCATATATATTTGTTATTGCTAATTGTACATCTTTTGTGGAAACGTGTGTGTGTGTGTGTGTGTGTGTGTGCGCGCGCGCGCGCGTACATGCATGTGTGGGTGTGGGTTTGAAGTTTGGCAGCATAATATTACTGTGCCTCTGATAATTGGTTGATTTGTGAAATGTCGTCATAAAGTTGATATTTTTTTCTGTGGAGATGGCCAAAATAAAAATAAGTATAAAAGATCCCTGCTTCTACTTTAAAAAAAAAAAAAATCGAGTTAGTATTCTCAATATGATCAGTGTCATTAGGTATTTCCAGGTGAAAGGCTATGCATGCAATCTCTTTAGGAAAAACTTTTAATAGCTTTTAAAATAGAAGCTATTAAGAACTATAAATCATATTCACTATCATTTCACTGGCTATACCTTTCATTTGAAGCCTCAAATAATCGTTACATTAGGTTTTGAAAGGAGAAAAAGGAAAAAGAGATTAGTGGTCTTGAAGAGTCTGTATGGGAAGAATGAATGTAAAAAATGTGAATTTTGAAGACTGACTGACCTGGTGTGGCAGCTAAGCTGTGCCAACTGTATGCAGTGTGAATTTAAACTGATTTCATAACCTCTGTAAATTTCATTTTTCTCTCTTTTTATAACCTTGGCACTGATGTATAACATACAGATAGTACAGTACATGTCTTAAGTGTAAAGACAAATTTTTATATATTTCTATCACCAATTAACTACAACCTAGGACAAGATTTTAGAACATATGCAACACTCGGATGTCCTCCCCAATCAATATATCCTTTCTATCTGTTCAGAGATAATTGCTCTGACACCTTGGACAATGAATTTGTTGTGCTTGAATATATATGCCTATATACATGTATGTGCATATGTATATATATACACACACACACACACACACACACACACATGATAAATATACTTTTGTGTCTGGTTTCTATAATTTAACATTTTATTTGTGAGGTTTATCCATTTATATCAGTAGTTCTTTCTGTTAATGCGTAATAGTCCATTGCATAGCTATACTACACTTTAACTTTCTACTGTTGATTGGCGTCTCGATTGTTTCCATTTGGGTTTTCTTTTATGAACAAATCTGCTCTGAACATTTTTTGCATGTATACTGTAGACTTAAAATCTCATTTTCCTTAAATATTTTATTAAATAATGGAAATGTAGGATCATAGGGTCGACATATGTTAAGATCAAATGGGTACTGTGAAACAGATTTCAAAATAGTTATATCAATATATACTCAATGGATGATAGTTCCCTTTGCTTTATCTTTGCCCACACTTGATAGTATATATGAGTCTTTTTCATTAAAGCCATTCTAAAATAGGTGAATTTCAATCTTATTTTGGTTTTAATTTGCATTTCCTTAATTATGTCGTACACTTTTTCATGTGGTAGCCACTATCCTCTTTTGAGAAGGATTTCCTTTATATATTTTGCCCAATATCCTTATTGTCTTTTATGATGTTTAATAATTCTTTGTATTTATTAATTTTAGACTTTTGCCAAATATTTGTATTGATATTATCTTTTTCTTATATTTTTCAGCATTTGGTTGTATTGATTAATTTTTTTTTAATTTTTAAATTTTTTGTGATAATTTTTAATTAAATTTATTGAGGTGACATTGGTTAATAAAATCATATAGATTTCAAGTGTACAATTCAATAATACATTATCTGTATTATTACATTGTGTGTTTACCACCCAAAGTCAAATCTTCAATTACTATATATTTGACCCCCTTTATCCTTATCTACCTCTCACCTTCCCCACTTCTTCTCCCAATGTTTGGCTTGACTTTTCATGTACTAAATGATGCCATATGGTAAACAAATGTTCTTAATTTTAATGAAACCCTCTCTATAAATCTTTTTTTATGTTTAGTTAATTTCATGGTCTGTTTCAGAAATTAATGTGTCCTCAAAGCTCAGAAAGTATTCATGTTTTCTTCTAGCTGTTTTAGCATTTTACCTTTCACATTAAGATCTGTGGTCCATGGCAACTTCATTTATTTATATGGTATGAGGTAGAGGTTATGGTTCACTATTTGTCATAAATATATTCAACTTTTTTCCAGTTAGAAAAAACTATATATTAGAAAAACTATATATTCCCCCACTAAATCGCAGTGACATTTTTACCATAAATCAAGTGAATTTTTAATTATTGGTATTTATGTATTCTCTATTTCATTTAATTGGTTCATTATTCTATCCTTTTACTGTCATTCCACTGTCTTAATTACTGTAGCTTTAGAGCACATTTTAAAATTTGGTGTTGTCAAATTTATTTATTTTCAATATAAAATCTATGCCATTTCAAGTTATTTGCATTCTCATATAAACCTTAAATTTAGCGTGTTGATTTCCAAAACACAAGCTAAGTTTTGATTGGAAATCCATTGATTTTACAGATAAATTTAGAGACTAGATATCTTCACCACAGGGGTACCTATTCATTTTTTTTTTTTTAATATTTATCTCTTCAATATTTTAGAGAACTTACAACGTAAATGGCTTGAAGTTATTTTATTAAATTAATTACTAGGTATATAGTAATTTTCAGTGCTAGTGTAAAGATATATTTAAAATTTTCTTTTTATCTGTTCTTAATATATAAAAACAGTTTATTTGTTGTACATTGATAATATATGTAATAATTATCCCCAAACCATATATTTATTCTAATAGTTTACTTGTATAGCTTTTCTATTTACTTTTTAAGCTTTTTGAAATATAATCAACAAATACAATAATAAAATATTTAAAATGTATATTGTAATGGTTTGATATACATATACATTGGGAAAGAATTTCTCTCATATAGTTAATTAACATTCATCACCTCAAGTATTTAACTTCTATATTTAAGGTGAGAACACATAAATTCTACTCTGTTACCAAATTTGAATTATATGAAAAATGTTATTGACAATAGTCTCCACCTTATACATTAGATCCTCAATCTTATTTATCTTATAGCTGAAAGTTTGTGCCCTTAAAGCCAAGCTCTCCGTTTTCCATACAGCTCCTTCCCCCAGCCTCTGACAACCACTTTTTTATTCTGTTTCTATGAATTTGACTTTTTTAGGTTCTGCATGTAAGTAATGCTTTGCCGTATTTATCTATTTATCTTTCTTTGTACATATATATATGTGTGTGTGTGTATACATACATATATACATATACACACACACATATATAAAATCTGGTTTTACATGTTTAAAAATCACATAGTACAATCTAAATTTTAAAAAAAAGTTTTTAACTTCTTTGCATCTACAAATGCAAGAAGACTTTTCCTAACAGAATAGGACCTGACATATTTGGAGTCGCCACTCAGCCTACTAAAATTTTCAAGTTATCAAATGTTTTATTGACACCAGTGAAATAAAAGATTAAAACATTTAAATTTTATTTAAAGTATATAAAGGTTGAATGTATTTCTATTAAAATGTAAATTTAAGTAAATGTAAAAAAACTTTTTAAAAATCAGGCTCTTCTTTTTTTCTTCAATTATAACTTTTTTTATCTGCTTTTAAGATTTTCTGGGTTTTTTTTGGCAGTTTGAATGTGATGTGCTTATGTGTGATTTATATGCAATTTTAATCTGTGTAGTTTTTCCAAACTTCTTGAATCTGGTGGTTAATATTTTTCTTCAGTTTTAGAAATTTTCAGTCCTTCATTGACTTCAAACATTGTGTATTTTTAACTTCTCCTTCTGGAAAGGAAATTTTAACTGAGCAGCATGTGTTTATCACGTTGTTCTCCCCAGCTTTTTTGTTTGTTTGTTTTATGCTTTATTTGGGAAATTTTTCTAGTAATAATTTTGAATTTTATAATACAGTATTGTAAAATTCTATCCAAGGAGTTAATTTCAGATATTGTATTTTTCAGTTCTAGATGGTCCGTTAAATTATTTTATATGCTGAAGTTTTCATTTGACATTATCTTCTTTTTATGCATTTTGGCCCATAGCATTCTGTATTTTAAAGTTTTTTTTTCAGTCATACCTATTTTAAAATTATGTCATGATATTTACATTATGTGATGAATTGGTGGTATGCTTCTTGTTTTGTTTATCATTTTTCCCTGTGAAGTTGGTTACATTTTCCTGCCTTTTTACATACAGTTTATTTAAAAACATAAAATAAAATAAAACATTATACGCCTGGAATTTCATATGATGAGACTGTGGAGGTAAAGTAGTTATAATATATATATTTTTTTTATCACAGAGGGATTCTATTTTGCTTTTTCAATAAGAGTAAGCAGCTGATTACTACAGGGAATTTTGTTGCATCAGAGGGTTACAATTTTGTAAAGTCATTGTAACTTTGATTCTTCTCATGTGGAACTACCAACCTTTTGTTTGAGAGTATAGCATTGTTTGTCTTCTCAGGCCTGAGAGAATGAGGGAGGCTCAGATCTGTTATTTCAATGTTTTGACATTTTGATCTTTAATCTCATCCCCAGAGACTCAGCATGTATGAAATGGTCTTGTGTTTGAGACAGATACTCTTACTTTTAATGAGCTTCATCTCTTAAACACTCTTAAGACTTCAGGACGTTTCACTATCACCATTTCCTACTTAAAGAGCTAGATACCAGCATATTTCTCATAGAGAAATCTGGCTGTGTATTTGGGGATTCTTCTGATTCTAATATTTCATATCAGCCTTTATGATTATCAAAAGCTCCACTAGTTTATCTTTTCTCAAAAATAGTTTTTCTTCTGGGCCAAACCAAATTCTCAGCCCTTGTCCAGAATTAATGCCTTCTCCCAGGGAAGAATATTTCCGGCAATATCTCACCTAGGAAGGACTAGGGGAAATTATAAAAATATAAAAATTGTACAAATTAAAGAATATTCAGAATATTAAATATACTTGCCCAATTTAGATAAGTAGGGGAGAGAGTAATTAATTAATGAAATAGTAAAGATTTTCTGTAACTTCATAAAATAGGATATTTAAACTAAAATAAACAAGTTTAGTTTATTCATACATTTAAACAAATGATTGATAGCATGGTTTCATACAAAGCAATAAGATATGTGGAAGAGCAAGACATTGGCATTGCCTTCATTGAGCTCACAATTCATTAAGGAAATTAGTCATATCATATTTTTACAAATACAACAATCAAATAATTCAGAAGCTCAGAGTTAATACACTAAAGGGAATGGGTAAATACATAGGATGTAGGTATGCAGAGTAGACACCATGGAGTTTATGATGTTTGACGTGGGATTTGCAAAAGATTAATTTGCCAGAGAAGTAAGAGAGCTATAAACAAGAAGAATTCTTACACAAATGGAAAACATACACAAACTTATACAATGTAAAATAACTTAATGGAGTTCTGAGCAACTTATCATCATTTTATTTGGAAGTATGGAAGGCTATGAAGATGGAGAGATCAGCAGTTATTACATCCTGATGCCTTATCCTACAGATTTTAGGATATAATTTTAGAAAAACAGAATCAATTGATAATTTTGCATCTGAAATTATAAGAGAATAAAGATAGATAACAATATAATACAGAGATATTATATAATATGAAAAGGTAAATTCTTTTCCACCCACTCCTAATAAAAAATTAAATGTATGGATCCTGCTCTCAAGAAGGTTGAGTTCTAGTTATAGAAATGAAACTGATCTATAGGAACAATTAAGAAATAAAGAGTGCTATGTTATATACAATTGTTCTTAAAAGCACTTTAAGTTCAAAAGAAGAAGAAAATACTGATAATTGAAGAAATGGGAGAAAGAAATAACTCTCCAGTAGTTAAAGTAGTAGCAGATAAAAACTAAAATAATTAAGAATACATTTAATAATAGAGGTACAAAATTTTTTATTCAGAAAACTAAAACTTTGTTGAAAGGAATTGAGGAAGTTTTAAATAAATGTAAAGAAACTTGTTTAAGAATTGGAAGACAATATCATTAAGATAAATATCTTTAGATATCGTTGATCTAAAGATTTAACACAATTCCTACTAAATAACAACTTCTTTTTTTTTTTTTTTTTGAGTTTGTTATTTGGCAGGCAGGTACTAAAAATTACATGGAAATGAAAGGGACCCAGAGTAGGCAAGCAACCTTGAAAAAAGGAAAACAAATTTTGAGGACTTAGTTCCCAATTTTAATACTTACTACAAAGCTACTACAATCTGGTCACACATGATATTGACAAAATAGGTGATCAGTAACTATAATTGAGGATCGAGAAACAAATGCCTACATTTATGGTTAATAGGTTTTCTCAAAAGATATCACAAAGATTCAGTGGATAAAGAGAAAATCAATGAAAATGGAACTAATGGACAACAGTGGGGAATAGTGAGACATGGTACAGTCTAGAAAGAGAAGAATTAAACTGGGCAAGACTTTGAATTGAGTGAAGAAATCGAATAGATGTTTTTGATCTCTGAAACAACTTGAAATCAGGGTTTAAAAAGTTCAAATAGATTGCTTTGAATAGGATGATTAGACATTCAAAAATAGACATTCAGTATTTCCAAGTCTAGGTGCTTTAAATGTCTGGATATCACTTTATTATATTTATATAACTCGCTATACTTCTTTTGTGTAGGATTTCATCAACTCTAATCTGGCCTACTGCAGTAGCCTCTCATGCCAATTTCTTATCCCATTTGCTCCCAACACCATCTGTATAAAACAGTAATATGTGCATAATATACCCCTGTTTAAAACTTCAATACAGATTTATTGCCTATGAGCTAAAATATTCTCTCCTGCATTACCATTTCTCTTTCATGACTGGTTCTTTCCATCAGCATACAAACATGTTCTAGCATCTGCCATTTTAATAAATAAATGCACAAATTAATAACTTACATGACTTCAATAGCTTCTCAGCTACTACTTTCATTTTTTCTATTCCATTTCACACACATAAAAAAGCCTTTTCAATGCGTATTTTTCTCTGTATCTCTCTAATCTTTAACTTTTATTTGTGATAGGCTGAAAATTGCCCCCTAAAAGATATTCAAATCCTAATAAATCCCTTATGTGGCAAAGAACAGGTTTTTTTAGATGTGATTGAGTTAAGAATATGGAGATGAGAAAATTATCCTGGGTTATCCAAGTGAGTCATAAGTATAATTTCTGTATTTTTATAAGAGAACAGATGGAGAGTCAACACACACAGACGGAAAAGGGAAAGGCAATGGGAACACGAAGGCAGAGACTAGAGTGATTCACCTATAAGCCAAGGAATGCTGGCAACCACTAGAAACTGGAAGAAGAATGTATCTCAAATTTACTATGTCCAACAAAGAATTATTGATTTACTATCCATCTCTAATAGTTCTTTCCCCAATCTTTTTGTCTCAATATATGGAACCACAGCCCGCACACTTACTCAGACAAAAAATCAAACTCACTTTCCTTACTTCATACTTTACTTTTTTTTACTTCACCCATCTCCCTTTACTTCATAAAAACATGAGCAAGTCTTGTCAATTGTCCTTCATAAGATGACTTCAGTTTTACTATTTATCCTTAGCTCATGATACCATTCTCTCTAATCTGGACAATGTCGCTGTTATTTCACCTTGGTCTCCCAGCTTACCATTCTATTCTACAATTTAATCTCCACTCAACAAACAGAGGAATGAATATATATATATATATATATATTCTCTCTCTCTCTCTCTCTCTATATATATATATATATATATATATTAAATTAGACTATATCATTCCCCTGTTTAAAGTATTCCATTTATTTCTTTTTCA
Organism: Pteropus vampyrus; assembly: GCF_000151845.1. Taxonomy (NCBI): domain Eukaryota; kingdom Metazoa; phylum Chordata; class Mammalia; order Chiroptera; family Pteropodidae; genus Pteropus; species Pteropus vampyrus. The sequence goes on along the minus strand of NW_011888999.1, from coordinate 1,041,409 downwards.
TTTAGAATTAAATAAACTTTTCATCATGAACTCTAACATTCTAAACATTATTACCTATGCAAATGAGTTACTCTCTACTTTCCATTAACAAAACTTTTTTATGCCTCCAAACCCTATTTTTTACCTTGAATTTCCATTCTTCATAATTTCTTTTTGATGAAGCATTTACCAAAATATCTTTAAAATAATTTTTTTTTTTTTTTGCTTTTAGTTTTATATCCCCCCATGAGAAAAGAGCTTGGTATATGGCTAATAATTAATAAATATATTTGAGAGAATAAAAATTAAAACATTTTAGCATTGCTCAAGATCTCTATTGAATCTTTTTCCTTCAGCAAATTTATCTACTAATTTGCTACTCCAAATACACAATCCGTATACCTGTTTATCATAACTTTTTTTCCTCTAAAATGTCTTCCCTCTTTTGTTAACTGAAAAAATCCTGTCCTTTTACATTGTGCTAAAATCTTTCCCAGAAACATTCCAACACATTTTCTCACAGTTCATAGAGGGGAATTATATCTCATTCTAAGCTTGAAACCAATCACTGAAAAGGAATAAGAATAATCATTAATGGCTTGAGGTAGTCATGTGTAAGAATGGGTAATCACTGAATTAAAATCTGAATTGTGCTAGAATGGAAGATGGAAAGAAGAGCTGTAGGGTAGAACTACCAATGTCTGCCACACATATCGTCACCGAAGTCACTGCAGGATATAGGAGACACTGTGTAATTGGCATGTCACTAATGGAACTGAAATTTACACATTTCTAAATCTTTTCTTGCTATTAGGATAGTTCTGAGTTTAAATAGTTATTTTAAAATTTCAGTAGGAGTGTTTGAAAATCTTTTTGGAAATAAGGAAAATGTGATCATTACCCATTTATTACTATGCACATATTTTTTACTGCAAGATATCTGTGAAGTAAAAATGAAAATTTGTTTCAAGATTAAAAATCTCATTTTTCATGCAGAGATTGTTATTACTTTATTATTTCCTGTGAGTCTTATGTCTACTGCTTTTCCAAAGGAAGTAAAAAATGTTTTATGCTGAATAAAATATGCTAATGTCTCCATTGACAATTCCCATTTTTTATTTGTGTTCCACACTGTTACTATTGAAAGAGACAGAAGTCTTTCCACATGCCTAATCTCTTTGCTATCTTCCTCAGGCCTTCCAGAGTTAGCTGTGTTTTAGTGAGAAGAGAATTGGAAGTGGTAGCAAATGTTGCTCTTGAAAACCTAAATTGGTACAATTTCTGTGGAAAACAATTTAGCAGCATGTATGTGAAACCGAAAAATGTTAATGTTTTTGACCTAGTAATTCCAGTTTCAGCAGTACATCTTAAGGAAGTAATAAAATGAGGATAATGGTTTATATGTAAGGATTTTCACTGCACAATTATTTATATTAAGGAATAAATTGGTAATTACCTGATTATGTGAAAGTAGAAGATGGAAAAAAATAAAAGTAGACTAGTTAAATAAACTATGGCACATCATATAATGGAATACAATACTAATAAAAAGAGCAAGTATTTACCAATGTTATGAATGCCATGGAAAGACATTCATAACAAATTATGTGAGAATGCTGGCTACAAAGGTGCATGAACTGCAAAATCCCTATTTTGTGGGAAGATATTATATGTGTATCTGTGTTTGAGGAAGAAATGGCAGAAAAAAATTTTAATTATAGTGATTTTCTATGACTAGTGGCTTATGATGTTTATGTTTTTCGCAGTTTTCTAAATACATTATTTATATTTATACATGTATATTACATAGATTATTATATATTAGACATATGTATATACATATGTACTTATATATTAACTATATTATTTATATATGTTATATAAACATATATGTATATGCATGTGTCTGTGTGTATAGTGCATATTCTTTAAAAGACAACACTGACTTGGTGTTAGAAGAGCAGAGTTTTGAACCTGACCTTGTTACTTAGTAGCATTCTGAATCTCTCTTACTGCTCTGGAAGGACCAGGGTTGATCCAGTTTGATGCAAGCTGAGTGGCTATATTGTGCTTGAGGAGTGACGAGGACTAAATATACTTCTGGTACCAACAAGGGTAATAATGGATTCAGGTGAATCAGCTAGGTCAGAGGTCACTAAGTTATACAAAGTCCAAATTCAAGATAAAATAATAAAAAGGTCATATCTACTGGGGCCAGATGTGGTAATCAAATTTGGAGTTTTAAAATTATGAAGTCAAATATTTTTTCTGAATGGATCACCTTTGTAAGCACTGAATTTTCTCCTGTGTTTTGTCCCTGACACCTTGCTGAGTTCCCAAAGCTCTACCAAAGCCCCTTTTATTGTCCAGGGTATTAATTTATTAATTTGACATTCTTTGAATGTGTACTACGAAAATATAATGCTGAAAAATATACGTCATCTTTGAGATTAACAGAAGTAATCTATCCAGGCTTTACTTACCACTTTCACTTTGAAAATTCCTTTTTGTTTGATTTTCTTGTTGAGTTTTGTTCATTGTCTTCCTCTGTGACTAATAACGTTATTCCTGCTATATTTGGTTGCACATTTTCTCCAAATACTATTTCTTTGATTGTATTTTTTATTTATAGGCATGCAATATATGGGAAAATTAGATAGCAGTCTAATGCTTGACTTAGGATCCTGTATATAGGACTGAAGCAATAATAAGTTCTGAGTGTGGAAACCTTATTATTTTTAAGATGATGATGATGATGATGATAATATATGTACTATGTGTGAGGCATTCTTATACATGCTTTATTTTTATTAATTAATTTAATCTTTATAGTGACTCTGTGAGATAGAAAGTTTTTATCTTTATTTTATAAATGAGAAGACTGAGACTTGGAGGTCTTGCATAAGTAAGGTCTTGCCCAGGTAACCAAGTTTTTTGCTGGTAGAGTTGTGGTTCAAACCCAAGTAGTCTGGTTCCAGTGTCATACATTTAACTCTTCTGTTACTATATCTCCTTCATATATCTGACCTCTTCTTGGCTTGGACACTGATGGTAACTTCACATTTTGATCTTTATTGAACTAATTTTTAAGTTAAGTATCCAGTTCATACTTATCTATGTGTGAGATTTCAGCTCCCTTCACAAATATGAGCTCATATATGTCAGAATTGTACTGGGCATTGAGAATAGCAATGCCGAATTAGATCCAACTGTTAACCTTCAGGTGTTCACACCTTAGGAGATAACTATATAAGCAAATAATAATGTGTATATTAAAGAGCAAGTATTTACCAAGTAGCTAAGATGTGACAACCGCTGAGTAACCTAAAGAATACATTCATGACACAGAAGTCATAAAGAGGCACATTCACTAACTCGGATAATCTAGTTTTATTAACCTAGAGTCAAATCTGTAATGACAAACCTTACTGTTTCATTTAATAAATACTAAATGGTTAATTAAGTGAAGTATAATACTTTAATAATGTAACAGTTACCAACTTATTTAGCATTTATTCTATTTAAACACTGGGCTATATGTTTTATACAGATAATCTTGAAATCATTATAATAACACCACTCTGTACTACTGTCTACTGTCTATTTTTCCAGATGACAAACAGAAGCTCAGAGAAGTTATCTTAAACAAGGTCACACAGATGATAATAATATCAGCTTTGAAGCAAAAACTTTCTTTTCAACTATGTGTATGATTGCTTCCTAATGAGAAAGAATACATATGAGTTTCACCACAGTAGTAGCCCAAGGTCTGTTTGTTTTCTTTTCATAAGTTAATTCTTTTTCATTTAGCAAATGTTTATTGAGTGCTCACTATGGACTAGGCTTTAGCTGTTACTGTAGATAATCTCTGAATCAAAGGACATCCCTATACTCTGTACTTATTAGTCTTATATTCTTCTCCTTTATGCTAGCAGCCAAAGCAATTCCCATTCCCCCTTTCTCCTTCCTTCCCTCCCTCTCCCCTCCCCCCCCCCCCTCCCCTCCCTTCATTTCTCTCTCTCTCTCTCTCTCTCTCTCTCTCTCTCATATTCTTTATTAAGAAATATTTCACTTCCCAAGCACCTACTATCAACTTGTCTTGCATTTCACCAGTTGGGCTTTATTCTTTCTTATGCTACAAACACCTGATTTCTATCTCATGCCTCTTCGATATAAATTGATAAATATATTTTGATTACTATTTGTAATCACTTATACCATTCACTATTGCCATGCCTGCCCTCTCCCTGGTCAAGGATAAGCTTTATTAGTTGTGTCTCTTCAAATTCTTCACATAGGCCATGAAGCAAGGTAAACTCCCAAGTCCCCAAACCCCTGGGTATTTATAGGTAGAGCTTCCAAAGTAATGAAATAGCAGATGTCTTTAAAAATGCATCATGTTCAGGACATATTCCACTTCTAAAAATCTATCTAAAAAAAATGTCTGAGCTTAAAACTGCTGAAATACCATTTGCTTTCTGTTTGTTTTTGCTTTCTGTGGTTCTCCTAGTACAGATAATCTTTTTGCCTATCTTTGGGTTGTGAAGATATTCTGTGTTTTCTACTAAATTTTTTTTAATTCTGTCTTTTCCACTTAGGTATATGACTGACACATTTTGAATTAATTTTGTATGTGTGTAAAAAAAGCAGAGAGATTCTTTTTTCTTCTCATACCAATAATCTACTATTTTAACATCAATCATTGAGAATATTTTATTTCTGGTATTGAACAGGTTGGTAGCTTTGTGGACATTTTAAATGTGGATCTATTTTTGGATTCCCTACTTGGTACCATTTCTCTCTATTTGTAATTGTTTTGAAAATACAAAACTGTCTTGATCGAATTCATGTAGTGTGTCCTACAACTTCATTGTTTTTTATGTATTTCATCTATTCTAAATTTCTATTTACTTCAGATTTAGTTTATCAATTCCTATTAAAAACCCAACAGTGATTGTTATTGACATCTAATCTGTAGATTAATTAGGAAATAATTTTCATATTAATAGTATTTATCTTGCTAATCCATGAACACATTATATTTCTTTTTTCACTTAGGTCTAATTTAACTAAGCAATATTTTTTTTTGTTTTTCAGTGTAATGTTTTTGCCCATTCTTTGTTAAATTTATTTCACTGTACTTTACATATATGGAAGCTATCTTAAATGGAAAAAATATTTTCCAATTATTTGTTGTTTCCAATATATATAAATATAATTGATCTTTTAAAAGGGAACTTTATTCTGAAACTTTGTAAATTTACTTATTAATTTTAGGAATTTTTGTTATTTTCTTAGAATTTTCTACGTTAACAATCATTTCTGTGATTCGAGATTGTGTTAATATGTCCTTTCTAATGTTTATACTTTTAATGACCTTTCTGTTTCCTTTACCCTCTGGTACTATATTAAATAGAATGGCAGAGAGAATGGGGACATACCAAATGTCCATCAACAGGTGAATAGAAAAAGCATTGTGTGTTTATAGAAGAGAATGCTACTCAGCAATAAAAATAAATGAACTATTGATACATGCAGCAATGTGCTTAACTTTCAAAATCATTTTGGTCAGTGAAAGAAGTCAGAAAAATGGATACACATTGTATGGAATCATTTATATAAAATCTTGGAAAATGCAGACTCATCTATAGTGAAAGCAAGCAGATTTGTGTTTGCCTGGAGATGGAAGGAGCCATGGATGGAGATAGCAGGATGAAAAGGTTATAAAGGGGCACAAGAAACTTTGCAGTGTGAGGTGAGTGATATATTTACTTTCTTGGTTGTAGTGATGGTTTCCACTAGTGATGTCAAAGTTTTTCAAATTTTACACTTTAATGATAATTTCAATGAATTACAAATCAGTGTAGCTGTAAAAATGTTAAAAATCAAACCACCTGGAAATTAAAATCTCCCTCCTAAAATACTCTTGGGTAAAAAATGGAAAATGTAAGATGATAAAACATATTATAATGCCTTTGTAATTATAATAGTGTAGTACTAGTGCTTGATTAAACAGAAAGGCAGACTAATGCAATAAAATAACAAGTCCAGAAATAGATACAACCATATTTAGAAATACAGTAAATGACAATTCTGATATCTGATATACTGGCTAAAGAATATAATTTCAGTAATCGTTAGGACAACTGGATAGCTATTTGGAAAAATATACAATTAGATACATTTCTCACACCATATACAAGTTCCAAATGGATGATAATTCTCTAGGTATTCATCTAAATTGCTGCATGTATCAATAGATCATACATTTTTATTGCTGAGTAATATACTGTGAGATAGACCACAGTTTGTTTAACTATTCTGTTAAAGTACATCTGAGTTGTTTCTAACTTTTGACTATTATGAATGAAGTTCTTATCAATACTCACATACAGGTTTTTGTATACATATAAGTATTTGTTTTTTTCTGGGAAAATTACCCAGGAATTCAAATACTGTGTCTATAGTAGTTCAGTAGTTGCATGTTTCATTTTTAAAGAAAATGACAAACTGTCTTTTAAAGCAGTTGCAAACTTTTATAATGTAATGTATTAGTGACCCACCTTGTGTGAATTCTCACCAGCATGTGTTGGTTTCGCTACTTTATTTTATTTTTTTTTTACTGATTCTGATAAGTGGGTAGTGATATCTCATTGTGCTTTTAATTTGCATTTCTCTACTGGGTAATGTTGAACATCATTCTATGTGCTTTTTTTGCCATCTATGTATCATTTTGGAAAAAAAAAATTGTTCACATCCTTTTCTCCTTTTCTAATTCTATTGTCTATTTATTATTGAGTTCTGAGAGTTCTTTATATAGTCGAGATACTAGGCCTTTGCTGGATATGCATTTTGCAAATATTTTTCTACCATTGAGTAGCTTACTTTTTCAACCTCTTAAAAGGTCTTTCACAGAACAAAAGGTTTAATTAAATGTAGGAAAATTCCTGTTGATTATTTTTTTCTTTTACGATTCATGCTTTTGGTATCAAAACTGTGCCTAGCCCTAGATCTTTAAGATTTTCTCTTATTTTTACTAAAAGTTTTATAATTTTATATTTCATATTTAAGTCTGTGTTCTAGTTTGACTTAAATTTTATGTAAGTTTTGAGATGTAGGTCAAAGTTAATTTTTAACCTTGTGTATGCACCATTTTTTGAAAAGGCTATCTTTCCTCTATTGAATTGCTTTTACACTATGCTGAAATCATTTATGGATGGGCAGGGAACAGAACAGACTTGAGGATACAAAAACCTAAGTATCTCAAGAGACTTCACCATCCCCACACCCCAGGAGGTGGCAGCAGGAGCAAGGTCTATAGAAAGGAAGAGCAGCTGGAGTTGGAGAAACCCTTTGAAAAGAGCAAGCACTGACCTACAAGTATCAGGGCACCCTGGCCACCAGACACAATTCTGGATGTGCTTCAAAGACTCCTCCACCAAATCCTCTAGGCAATAGCTACAGCAACAACTTCAGCAACTGCTGCATCAGCAAAGCAGACTGGGAGCCAGCAGTGCATCAGCCATGTATGTGTCCCTGGAGCCATTGCTGGGTCCTACTAGGGTGAAAGAGCAAGAGGGGACCTGTTTTTGCAGCCTCTCCCTCTTTTGCTCATTGGGAATCTTCGTAGAAGCACAACCTGTAGTCTCCAGCCAAGGCCAGAACTGAGGAGCCCGTGTGCAGTTGCCCAGCCCCAGTCAATCCCCGGGACACCTATGCCTCAGACTTCTTACCAAATCCTTTGTTATTCCCAGACTTCATAGGCCTCCTCTCATCCCCAAACTCCTTTGGGACACCCTTTGTTTCCCTCATGATTCTAGATACCAAGAGAAGGATGGCTTTGTGGACAAGCAAAACTCTAGTTCCAGGACATTACTGAATTTATAGGGGAGTATGTGTTTGCAAGCATCCTGCAGGTGTTGAAGCTTCATCACTGGTTACTCTTTTGCAGCATGAAAGCACTGCCATTCATTTATCCAACCAGCTGGTGGTGGACATTTTACGTGTTTTCACTGTGCAGCTATCATAAGTTACTCTGCTATGAATAAGATATTTTCATTATAGAATGTTTTTTTTTCAGAAAGTTAAAATAAAAATTTCTAAAAATTAAAACATGTAAAAATGACGTGGAATGTTATAAAGACATGGGAACCATGTATAGGTGGCTCCCACTGATGCATCTGGGAGCATTAAAAGAAATAAGTACAGTACTGAATTATAGATCATTGGAAAAAAAAAATCCATGAATCTTTCCTGATAAAAGAGAGAACTAAATGCATTAACTGACCCTAGGTTGAATACTCTCCTAGAGGGGAAAAAAATGCTATAAATGACATTATTGGTTCAAGTGACAATTGGAAAATGGACAATAAATTAGATTCAGCTTATATTAATGTTACATTTACTGTAATTGATAAAAGTACTTTATTATATAGAGAACTATCACTGTGTTTATAAAATGTATACTGAAATAACTAGTAAAGGGAAATTATATAAATATGTAGATAGATAAATAAATATGAAGATATACATATATACATATATATCCCTCAAGATATATATATCTGTGTATCTATATATCCCTGTAATGGCTCAAATAGCTATCTTTCTATCTATCATCTATCTATCTATTTATCTATCTATCTATCTATCTATCTATCTATCTATCTATCATCTATCTATCATCTATCTCAAATAATAAAGCAGATGGACTAAATGTTAATAATAAATAAATCTAAGTAAAGAATCTAGAATACGCCAAGTATCTGGATTCCCACTTATCTTTTCCACTGTATTGCATTTCTTGATTCGAGTTTGACCTAATATTGCTAGTGGCAGATCCTAATTTGAGGAAAGGTAAATCTCAATATTAGTTTTCCAGCCTTTTTGCAGACACAAGCTATGATAAGCAGTACAGTTGACCCTTGAACAATGTGCAGGGGGTTGGAGGTTAGGGGCGCCAACTACCCGTGCAGTGGAAAATCTACATATAACTTGGGTGAGCCCTCTGCATATGTGGATTCCCACCTGCAGAATGAAAATACTATATTTTGATGGCAGGTTCCCTTCTGGCTTTTTAGATGAATTGGTTCTCGACTCTGAAATCACAAGAAATAGCTCAGAACTCAGCAATGAAACTTTCCAATAGTGTTTAGGCTATGCACCCTAGAAAGGCTCCTTTATGTCTGATAGAGCCTTGGACATTCTTTGTGGCAATTTTTTAAAAGTCTATAATTCATGGTTAACCCTTTATACTTTGCAAAGTATTTTCAGGTGCACTCTAAATGACTTATACCCCGGGGCTTTCCTCATACTTGTCATTGGATTAATATTTAAAGGAAACCTGGGTTGTATTTGAACTCAGATTCTGCCTCTAATCCCAAACATGTCCAATATGATATGGAATCCCTGATTTTGAAAGTAGTTTATTAGTAAAAAACTCTCATAACTGATATAAATCCAAATCTGCATCTGACAGATCTCTGTGGAATAAATGTTTTGAATTGGCTTCTAGGTGAGATCCTATTCTGCTTGGAGAAAAGTTTTAACTTGAGGAATCAGTTAGATTTTGTGTTCAAGACATAGGAGCTTAAAGGAGGGAGAATCAGTTCTAGATATCAAATGTTGATATTATATATATATATATATAGATATTATATATATATTGATATTATATATATTGATATTATATATGTATTGATTATATCTATCTATCTATCTATCTATCTATCTATAATTTTAGTACTTATGAAGGAAACACTTATCTCTATCTAAGGCTGATCCCATTTCTTTATTTGATTGATTGTTAGGTCTATTGATGAGTGAGTCATTCAGCCAGTCCCCAGCAGCAAGGTCAGTGGACTGATTCCTCAGCTGGGATGCTGGGGTCTTTGTGGAAGAACCTCCTCCTGCATGAGCGTTTTGAGTATGCAGAACACATCCTCTCAGCCTGGAGCCGGCAGTTAGTGCGCGCGCACACACACACACGTACACACACCACGCTTTCCCTTCAAGTGAGGCGGCGTTAGCAACTGCAGTCCCAGATTCTCTTGCTGAGGAATCAGCGGCCACTGATTTACTGGGAGAGCGCAGGAGTCCAGTTTCCGAGGAAACCGGTAACACGCTGCTGTCACAGCTAGTGGCAGACAGCCACTTCCTCCCCGCTGCTTCCCAGCCCTAGCAAGAGGGCACCCTCTTCCAAAAGCCAGTTCTCCGAGAGGAGTTTGCTCCGTGATAAAGGTAAGACTGCTTTCTAGTCGCCCTCTTTCCTAAGGTGCCGGCTACCTCACAATCTACTTTCAGGTAGGCACTTGCAATTCCTTGTTTTAGGTCTGGCAAAACCTTCTCAACCATAGCCATTACTTTAACTGACAAAGTCTTAACAGAACAATAAGGGTTTGATAGTTTAGCAATTATTCTTTTGATTAAAGTTTTGATGCAGATGGTAACTACTTCTCTCTCCCTTTCCTTACTAATATTCTGCATATGAAAGTCAGCCTCAGTTTGTGATGCATCTGCCAACTCACCGTTTAGCATGCCCGTGTTTCTAACCTTGTGAGTTAGTTGACAATTGTTATGCAACTCTGCATGTAATTTAAAGACCTTTAAATATTCTCTTCTTAGACTGTAAAAAAACATACCTTAGTCTTCTAAAATAAAAACTAAATGATTCAGACTCTTCTTCAGCATTTAACATTTAGTGATGTAGACAGGAGTGAAAGTTGCTGAATCACAGAAGTTTAATATTTATGCAAATTACTGTATTTGTCAGAGAAAGTCAGAAAGTAAATGTACTTTCATCTTTTTGAGCTTTTATACATATCTGGATAATGTGTATTTGAAGAGGGGAAGTTTTTGATTGAGATAAGTCTTTTATGGTAAAGTGGGCAAACTAATTATGTGAATTGGTAAAGAATTAACTGTAAGGGATTTCTGCTAAAATGAACTAGGTTCTAGGATTCCATTCAGTGGATTATTAGCTAACATTTCTACGTCCTTTAACTCCAAACAAAACTATAGTTTTGTTGATTTAAATCTCCTTGCCATAGAGATGTTCATCTTCACATGTTATTGCCCCTAACATGTCTTGACTATACTTGTGTTCTTAGCTAAAATTCTAAAGGAAGAAAAATTAATAGAGGAAAATTTCAGCAACTTTTTAACATCCCTATCCTTTAATATTCATTTTGATTATTTCATGCATGTCACCTCACCAGAAGTTTTATGAGTGAAGAATAGCCATTATTTAGCCAGTTGAGTTGAAATGATCATAAGGAAAATATTATTTAGAAGACATCTGTCTTATATACAAGTCAGGCTCATAGTACCTCTGAGATATTACTGAGTTCAAAAGTAAGGTTTTAAAGAAGTTTGTAGTAAGCAGTGAATTAATCAGAAGATGCAGGTTTTTGTGACTTTTTATAGGCAGCAGTTTGTATGTGTGCTGCACTTGTAAAACTTAGTGTCTCCTTTCATTACTCTTCTGGAAAGTACTGCTAAGTCACAGCATGTCTTGGTGGCATATTTGTCTTGGAGATGACCCTAGTTCTGATGTAGGAGCATGACACATGGTTTTAGGCAGATATAGATTTATCCTTGAAAGTCAAGGCATCACTTGGAGTTGGGAATTTTTAAGCTCAGCCAGCCAGATACCTTCTCCTGTGATAACTCTAGGGATCTCTTGAGCAAAAATGGTCACGTGTATGAGTCTGTCTGATGCCTCTTTTGAAGGTAGAGAAAAAAGAAGAATCGCCTTCTTTACTTGTCGTTTATGCTTAAAGCAACCAATCATCCTGCAGAGCTCATTTGAGACTTTCAGTCCATGACAAATATTTAACATATATTTTCTGTTATTACTTTCAGCTCCCATAATATCTATGGTTTCTATAAGGGCTGCTCTTAAAATAATTTGGCAAAATGGATTCTATAGTCCACTATGCAATAACGAATACACCAGGAAAGCACAACTTTACTTTTTGCTTCGTCACATTTTGATTTATATCAAACTTGAAATAAAACCTGTCCATAGTACTTTCTCTGTGGCAGCTTATGGGTTAGCCCAAGGTACTGACATTGCTCCTAATGAAGCCAGGAGATTATAAGCAGCAAAGAAGATAGAGGACACACAATTCTTTTTTTTTCATGTTGGATGGATGGTGTGTACTTGGATGGAATCTTGTAGAGAGAGAAACAACCCTCTCTTTTTGTTTTTCCTTTGTCAATGATGACCATTCAGCAAGCAACATAAGAGATACAAAGATGTGATCTTAAACCAGGCCTTCTGTGGATGGGAAAGATAATTTAATTCAGTTATTAAACTAGCTTTCTCATTCTTGGTCTCTTTCACTACTTCTCTCTAATGTAGATTTGTGAAGCAGGTAAAGTTAGCCATTGCTTGTACCTATGGACTGCCATTCAGAGCTGTCTTTGCTGAGAAGGAATCATTTCATTTTATTTGGAACCAAAGGCGATGACTTCTCTGTCACTATGCTGGCTCCTTAATTTTGAAACACTCATTTTTTTCCCCTCTACATCTGATAGCCTTTCCTGGGTAGCTCAGTGAATTGGTGTTTTGGGGATTTAAAAAAAATAAAGTCAAGGAATGAATACTGTGGATTGAATCAAAAAAGCTGGTTAATGAGTTAATGTTCAATACTGGTAGATCACACACATTTTAGTTCTCAGCAATCAATGGGGGAAGGTTGTTGGTGCAATCTACAGACATTTCTACACATGCATGATGATTTTACAGACCTATTCTGACCAAGGCAAAAGGAAGAGAAGAAAAAATAAAGTACAAGCAAAATGTATAAACATGCATGAAATACAAACAGGCGCTGAATACTGAGAAAACCATGTAGTTATATTCACAAGCTGATTTTCCCCAAATTGCATTGGATTATACACTAGCTCTAACAATGACTTATAGTATACACCCTTCAGGGCTGCACTGAGTGATAGCTGTAAATTAGAATGAAGAGAAGAAAGTACTCTACAGTTTCAATATTGAGAAGAATTAGGATCCAGATGGTAAAGCTTTTTATAGCAATACACTGGATGGTGTTATAAGCTTCATGGCTACTGCCCTATTATATTTTCTCTGCTAAAATGCACTTTGGTGGAGAAACTGATTGCTAAGAGCCATCTTGTAAACCTAGGAAAATGAACTTTTTCTCTATGTTAAATTTCTCATCTTTGCTGGCTTATTTTTATTTCCCTAATCCTTAACTTTTCTTCCACTTCCAAATTCAATCAAAAGTAGATAATGTGATTTGTTGTTATTGTTGTTTTAATTTTAGGTAGTGCTTTTTTACCTCTCTCTCACTCTTTTTTTCTCACCTTGGAATTTTTCTCACATTATGAAAGCATTTGAAAGTATACAAGACTGTTTGGAAATGAACACAGAATGATTATTAGACAGGTTTCCATCTGGCTTCCTAAATGTCTCTAGTCTAAGACTAAATCTTCTAATTTTCCTGTCTCTGTAAAGACAATTCTGATAAGAACTGATGGCGGAGTAGCTCAGGTGTTTCACTGTTCAAGACTTTAGGTTTGCTTTGAAGGGATACTTTTTCTTCTTTCTGTACTCTCTAGTAAGAATCTCATATCCTTCAACCTCTGGGGCCACAGTGGCATCTTTGTTCAGACATAGATATAGAGAGTGAGCCACCTTGTGGTGATGAAGAGTAATTTTGATATCTTTAGCTGAGCTTTCCGTGTTGATGGACTGGGCATTGATAATTTTCTGCTATATTGCAAAGAAGTGTTGGTTTTGTGAAAGTTTCCTTTAATGGTGTTTTCTGCTTTTCAAATCAACTGTTTAGTTACAGGTACAGGATATTTCGCTTTATGACTCATTGTTTTCTAACCTGTTAGGACATAACTCACATCAAATTTTTGTTTCTTCTGTGCATTTATTTTTAAAATATGTTTATGTCATTTTTATAAATTTAATAATACATATTTATAAATATGTTGTACATAGTAAAGTATCAAGATACTTCAACAAAGGAATAAACTTCATAAAGAAAGCAATAAAATGACGATTCCTCTGGGTATTTATACTGCATTTTGAATAGTTTATGTAAAAATAGTTTAATATAGCTACATGTTTGTACTTGAGGAAGTATCTATGGATGTAAATATATGAAGAGAATAAAAATATATATTGTATAAATGTATGTATGCCATTGTGCTGTATCAAAATATCATTTCTTATGTCTTTTAATGCTCTAATCTAGCTAATTAATTACCAAGGCTACAACAGCCCAGGCCTTATTTTCTTATTCCTTTTTAATATGGTTCTCTCTGTACTTCAGATCAGCACTGGCATTACTATAGGAAGCATATGCTTTGGCTGGAAACAAGTCTTTGGAATGATTGTGGCTGAGGGCATGCCTTTGGGAAATAGAGTTCTCTAAAAATATATAGCGAGTGTGAAAGTACTGTACCATAAAGGGCACAATTACTCCAGGTGGTTATTTCCAATTTAGAAGAATTGGGAGCAGGTGGGGGAGATCCAATTAAATCAAGATGTGTTTTAATTGCATTTACTCTGATCAAAAATAAAAACAGGTAATTTGGTTAATTCTTTATTTAACTACTTAATAAGGGCACGATTTAGAGAACATACTGACTAGAGTCAAATGTGTAGATTTGCTTTGTAGGTCTTGAATTCAGTTTTCTTCTAGACAGCTCCCATCTTATCCATGCTGTTCTTCAACTGCACTCATTTATTTGGTCACACAGCCTGTATAAACTAACAACTCTCTGTATGTATTTTAAAAAATAGCGGAAAGGCTTTGTTTTGAAATTTTTTCTTCTTAGTAAGTTTCCTATAGTTTGAAGTATGAATACAAATAGAAATTAATTATTTCTGAATTAAACTCAAGAAATTATCATGTAACAGTCCACTTGTTTGAGATCTAAATAGTGAAAAGAAGTTCATATGTCTTATTCCATTTATTGTCTTTGAAGTAGAATCGGGTATAATAAAATTGTTCTATTTATCAAAGGCCAACTCCCATGTCATTGTGAGTAAATGTAAAATATATGTTTAAATAGTTTTAGTATAACAGGTAATAATCTTGAATATTCAAACCTTTAGAAAATCTGCAGTAAATATTAGGTGTTACTGAAAATTATTAGAAAGTTTGTGGATCATCTATGAATTTTCATTTGAGACTTTCTAGTGTGTGTCAGTAATGGGAAATACAATTTTGATTGGAATTTAGTTTAATTTCCACAAGCAAATGTTCATCTTTATGTAAGTCTCTAAGCTAGAACTCCGTGTGATGTGTTACTGAAAGCACACAGATCTGTAATCATTTATATTTTAAGTTGATAGCTAATAAGAAACACAATATTCCCTCATTAAAAAATAGAGAACAACTTGCCTTTTATTTCACACGATTTCAGAATATGAAGCACTGCGAAGAAAGCAACTTCCCATCTCTCTCCCTCCCCCTCCTCCTCCTTTTCTTCCTCCTTCTCCATGTTCTTTCCTTTTTCTTTTTTTTCCTACCAATTCAATACACTTATTTAACCTCTTAGTTTTCCATTTAAGAATCTAAAAATCCCCAGTCAACATTCACATTCTAAATTGTGATGTATTTGGTTAATTATTTTTCACAATGTCCTTTGAATGTATGTAGGTTAGACTTTTGATGAACTGGAATATTTTACAGATTCTCTGCATAAATCGCACCAGGTTAAAAAAAAAAAAAACTGTTTAAGGAGCAAGATATTTTTGGACCTTCATCATTTGCTTCAGAGACTGAGGACACCTCAGTGCTGCTGCCTTCAAGTATATATCCCTTCAGGGGCAGGCAGCCTACACATTTTTTAGAAAGGCATATTCCTTAGCTGATTCTTAGTTTTAAAGAAAACTTATGTCGACTGCTATGTGTCAATTGAAGCTGTAAATGAGCAGGTGTGGCAATATAAACTCCAGTTTTCTAGGCTAGTTTTCTAAGATAATTTTTTTAATGAATAAATTTATGTATTTGCTAAAATAATATTTATTATCATTATTATTTAATTAGAAGCAAAGATTTAGAAAATTCTACTCTTCT